>NW_009633977.1:33584-61639 GCF_000690535.1 Cariama cristata
AGAGAACTATGGAGAAGGGCAGCAGAAGGCAAGGGCACATCATGTCCCTAAATGCCAGGCACGGTGTTCAACAGAGAGTTCACTGCTAATGCGCTGTCTCAGCTGGCAGAGGTTGAGAGCTACCTGACTGAGCTCAAGTCCAATGCTCTGATGTATACTAAAACCAAGAGTTTGCATAGTTCAAGTGAAGAGGTAAATGGAGGTTATACAAGGTCTGAAGAGAGCAGTGGGCAGGGGTCCAGCTGGGGTCAAGTGGTTTGCTGCCCTCCTGCAGTAATACATCATTTGTGATACCAAAACTCGCAAAGAGCAAGAAGCATTGCAGCATTTTCTGGCAGGAAAGGGAACTGCTGTCCTGCCAGAGGCAAGCATTTTTGGGGACATGGTTTAAGGTATCAAGACTGGCTATACATTGTCAGGCTTGGGACTGCACTTTTCATATCCAAGCTACTCTGTTTTTCCACAGTAGCAGTGGTCTCAGAAAGCATTTCCAGGTGATTTACAGAACTACTGCAGTCATCAAAAATACATAAGCAAGCAATGTGAGGAAAGTAGATGGAGTATGCCAGACCTCTAGTTACCTGACAGCAGAGGGGTTCTTACTCATACCATGGCAGCTCAGTGATGCCAGACACCAGGGAAGGTGCAGCTTATTCTGGCTCCATCAGAAGTAGCTACCAGACCCAAAGGAGAATTTTAGCTTAATGAACCTGTCATGTCCTTGTACAGGGGCAAGTGAACAACACTCCCCTTGCAATGCTTGATTAAAGTAAGAATTTAGTTGCTCTGAGTTACTAGAGATGCATCTTCATTGCACAGTAGCCGTAAGTGAACTGTAAATATACCAGGCAGGGACAGTTTCCACTCAGTGCCTGAAAACATAATTTCTGTAGCAGCAAAGCTCTGCAGCTAACCTAATAAATACTGCTGCTGAGCAGGCCTAATTATCTCCGATGCAGCAGTGCCCTGGCATGGCTGTATGGCTTCCTGCTCCAGAATTAGCTTAGCTGGGACTTGTTTGCACTGTCCTTCACGGTATGGTGGAAACAGGCCCTGAGCAGTGCTTGGTGGAGGAGCATCGCATGCATGCACCGGGCTGCAGTATTATACTGCTCTTAATGTAACAGGGAAGTGCTGGACTCCAGAGCAGTGAAGTCACTTAACAGCTCCTCTTGAAAATTTGTCTTTGACTGGGGTGAACTTGTGGTCACCTTAGACCTAATTCTGAGGCAACAAGCCCTCATCTCTTCTGAAAATAGTGCTTGATAGCATATGCTGCCTCTGAACAAAATGTTGACTAGCATACTCCGAGTTTCTTTTTCTTCTACAAAGCGGTTACCAATGTCATATAGATAATTACTAAATGGTGCTTTTCTGTCCTACGGGGGGAACGGACCTCTGTCTGTATGATCTCATTGCCTAAAACCAACTTAATAAAAAGATGATGTTAGGAGGTGATGTAAAAAGGTGTGTGGAAAACATTTAGGGATTCTCTAACTCCAGATTTTGAAGATCAGATAAGACAAGTGAATTGGTAAAACTGGCTCAGTGTCAACTATTAAGTGAGAAGATAGATAAATAATCACACATCCTGTAGCAGCTGGGTTTATGCAGGTTCAGGTCCAGTTATATCTTAATATAGGTTAATGGCTTATGTGGAAAGGATTCGATGACATTTTTTGGAGACCTAATCCCAGCCAGCTGTATAAACACATTGCCCACTTCTGTTGGTCTGTAAGGAGTCTCCATTTGTTTGTCTCAAGACAATTTCAAAATCACTGTTCTCCTTAAAAGAAGTCGCCGTGAGGACAGGAGATGGAGGATGTACCCTAAACCAAGATCATGTGTTTCTTTTTCACTAATGCTTCCAAATGTGGCTTTTCTCTTACTGTAGTACTGGATAAATGAATACACCTCCACCTTGGGGATTGGTGTCTTCCACTCTGGCATCGAGATCTACGGCAGAGGTATGAAGTATTTCCTTTTCACTACCTGCAGAACATGGGGACAACTTTATGGCTAGTCTGATACAGAAAAGCACCCCAAACTTACAGCTTTTGGCAAGGAATGTTTTGAGGAATGAAAAACTCAACCAGTTCTCTTTTACAGTCCATTGCGGAGTCCAGCAGGAACTTGTGCAGTTCTATAATGAACCATGTAGCCCTCCTTATTTTCAGCATGTAACTGCAGGCTTTATAGCTTGTGCAGGTGTGTAGCAGGGCGGCAGATAGGAAGGACCAAGCAGTGTTGGAAAGCCGTTCTGCAGTGAAGAAGGGGGAGAGAGAATGGGAAAAATGGGGCAGGGGGAAGGGAGACTGGTTGTCTTGAGACCTGCATATCTGTGTTTGTGCTAATTCACTGTCAGGGTAAATCCGTTTTGCAGTGATACTTTATGAATGTTTATGGTCTAGAAATCTTGGAATCTGGATTTCCAGATCTTGCAAACTGTTGCTTTGAAACAGAGTTACAAGGAAAAGAAAGTGTCTTTTAAGACCTTTGAAATGGTCTGGATGGGGTTGAAACTGATTAGAGCACCCATTGCAAAAAGCGCAACTTGCTCGTGGTATTTTTAACCAGTGCCATGCAGTAGACAAAACTCCTGGGATACCATGTTCCATCTCGAGCACAGAAGCTTTCGCAGGCCTTGTGAGATGGCCTGCATGACACCGTGGGGTCCACGGGCTGTGTTTCACAGGCCATGCAAGATGGCCTGTATGACATGGAGGGACCTCCTGGCTTGACCTGCGTGCTGAGGCAGCGGACTGCAATCAATCAGCTTGGCTTTCTGCAAAGAAATCCCACTCGCTGCCAGTAAATCCCTCTGGAAGAAGGTTTGATTTCTTCCTACTCTAGAAAAGACTTCTTCCAGCTCAGTACCTGCATTGGCAGCCTCTCATAGTTTATCTAGATGCTTCCACTGCAGAACTTTCCGCTGAGAGGAAGCCACCTGGACAGGCACAGAGACAGACTCAGAGAGGTTTCCCGCTGCTGTGGGAAAGCAGTAGTGTTAGCATGGAGGGAGGCTATGAGGGCATCCTCAGGCTGATAGGTAACCAGACAGAGAAGATGGCTTTCAGAGTCTGGCTGAAATGGATTTTGGCAATAGTCCATCCCCTGGTGCTGATGCTGAGCTGTGCAGACAGCTGCCATAGACTTTTTCCTGACATTGCGTTCATTCAATTACTCACAGTCTGTTTCTTTCCTTGTCAGAGTTTGCCTATGGAGGGCATCCCTACCCTTTCAGTGGGATTTTCGAGATCACTCCTGGCAGCGCGATAGAACTTGGGGAGACCTTTAAATTCAAGTAAGGGCCCTTTTCTACATCTTCCCCTCGGCCCCTGGTAGCCATTGGTGTAGGGGGAGCAGGGAAGTCCTGTCCTCTGGGTCTCCCTTTCCCTCTCCTCGTAAGTGCCCTCACTGCATCCTTTACATGAGCCTGGTTCAAAAGCAGCCCTGCAGGGATCTTGGAGGTGGATAAAAGAGCATGTACACCAAATGGGGAACAGTGCTGAACTGTGTTTGCCAGGGTTTAAAAGCATACTTAAAAATGAATGCAGTTCTCTTTTCCCATTTTCTTTGTTTTCTGTGCTCCTAGTTTCACCTGTCAGCAAGAGTGGGAGTAACTGTATGTTACACAGAGCCAATGCACAGGGGAAAAACCAAAACCTAGTCTTTTTATGCATATCACCTGTTTGTGGATACTGCACAGAGTACCAGAAGTCATCTCCTGTGTTTATTGCTGCTCTGTCACAAGGGACAGGCCAGCTACTAGAGGAGTCTGAGGGGATGCTGCGTTAATGTGTTGTTCAAGGTGCGCAGACTGTGGGGCTGTCGGTCAAGGAACTGCCCATGGCAGGTGGGGCTTGACCTTCCCAGACTGCTAGTTTACATTGAGGGTCATTGGAGACTTTTAGAACGAGCACTATTGAGTGAATATTGTGAAAAGCAATAGGTTTCTCCATAAAGGTTTCAGTCTTCTCCTTTCTGGCCCACCCCATGGAAACGCTCTCAATAATGAAAAAAGCATCTCCTCTGTCCTACTGGAAATTTCTATTGTGGGATGATGGGCCGAGTGGGAGCAGACCTCCAGAGCCAAGACTTCTCTGGTGAGCAGGAAGCTCTCAGGGCTGTTGCCTGTGCTGTAACCTACTTTGTGGGTAAACTGGGGATATTACTGTGCCATTTTGTTAGTGAGAGTCTCTGATAGCCCCACATATGCATGTCCATGTTTTAAGCCTGTCGTTCTTGCCAATGTCTGATCGTTTCCTTCTCCCTGGGTATGTATCACTGTCTTCACTGTATCTTACCATGTTTCCTGTTGTGTGTTTTGTTTTTAACTAGAGAATCCATTGCCTTGGGCACCACAGACTTCACAGAAGAGGACGTGGATAAGATTATGGAAGAGCTGGGCAAGGAGTACAAAGGAAATGCATACCACTTGATGCACAAGAACTGTAATCACTTCTCTGCTGCTCTGGCTGAGGTGAGCACAGCTATATTTTTATTTTATTTTATTTTATTTTTTGCTGCTTCAGATCTGTAGTAGTGCTCACAGAAAGGGAACTGGGGTCAGCACAGCCTGCCAGGCCAGAGCCCACAGCGAGATCTCCTTTCTGCCCTTAATATTTCTGGAAGCCCTTTGCTGTTCAATGGGATGGAGTCAGGAGGTGGACATGCAGCAGGTTTATCACATGAGGGTCTAAACCGTGTGGGAAATTAGGAGTGCCTGCATTTTGGTTCACTGAATAGGCACTGAGCAGGAATTGGAGGACAGACCTGGCTAGCATGCAAATGTGCATCATTTTAATAACAAACACAAATAATCCTCTATGATCTGCAAAGGAATAGAAATGGCTTATCAGTGTTCTGCAAACAAAAATTTGCAGTATTCAGGAAGTGGGTGTCCCTTTTCCTTATTTAATGTGCACCATCCAAAACCCATTTAAAAAAGGTATTGATTTGCTCATGGACATCTTTGGTGCTTATTCATTTTCATGCTCACAAAAACACTCTGAATTATAACAGAGCTGTTATTTCTCTTCAGAGAGAATTGAAGCACAGAGAAGCATAAATTTATCCCAACTATCTGCTAATTCGGGATATTTGATTTTCAATTCCCAAGGATCTGATTATTTTGGGGGGAAGCTGCCTTCCTCCTCACCCCCCAGATGAGATGTTTAATGTGTGTTTCAACTAAGGTGTGAGTATTCAGCACCTGTGTAAATCTGAATTCACGATCTTGACCTAGTGCCAGAAAAAGACGAGAAAAGCACAAAATGGAAGTGACCTTCCATAGAAACTGTTTCTGTGCTTTCCATAGGTGTTTTATGGCAAACATGAGAAGAGAATATCACTCTTCATGATAGAGTTCAGCTGCTTGAACAGTGAAACTTTCATTTCTCTTTCTGGAGTCCTCATCCCCATTCATTACACATCTTTCATCTTTCTTCACCATATGGGGCAAGAGTCCTGTGCCAATAACCTCTTTTGCCACAAGTGTCCATTCATCCCCAAACAGGCCTGTCATGGATCCTGAGTGAGATGAGATTCTGTCGAAAAAAACCTGTATGATTTTGTAAGAAAATCACTAGTGAATCGATGAACCAGCAATTCATTTACAAGGGACCTGCTTAGGCTCTTAGGAAAATCAGTTGTCTATTGGTCTCATGCTTGCTGATTATAGAAAGAGAAAATGACTGAGTCCTTTCTGTAACTGTTAGCAAATAAACAGGAAGGAATTGTATTGGTACAAACAGAGAATGAACTTTCAAGGAGTACAGTGATCAAATCAATGTTAACCACACTACTGTTTTGGAATCAAATAATCAAATTACTACAATAGAAACTGGGTACGTTAGAAATTATGAAGGAAACCCAGGAGAAAGCTGTGTGATTATTAGCAAAAGCTAAAAAAACCCCTTTACCTGCAGCAATGAAATAAGGTCATTGCTTATTATGTACTTTGATATGTAAAATTTCTGTCTCATGTCCAAGCCATAAGCTCAAAGCCATTCTTCCTTGATTCTGCTGCTATGTATCAGTGAACCCCTCACTGCCCCTTCCTTGCTCAACCTTCCAAACACAAGTCAAATAAGAGATCTTAATAAAAAACTACTAGATTATTTTAAATTTTACTTTCAATACGCCTTTAGTGAACATCTTTACAGGGGTGGAATTTAGGGTTATGTTTTCCTGCAAGAGCTTTCTTGGTGGATTCTGTGTGCTTATTTGCTGCCCCATAACCTGTCTGGATAATAAAACAAAAGCCTAAATGGCTAGTTCTGACACTTCTGCTCCTAGGACCAGAATTTACTCAGGATTTAGGTCAGTTTAAATAAACCCTTCATAGGCAAGCAGGATTTTTATTGCTGTTGATCTTCACATATGCCTGTGTTTATTGCCCCTCTCTAAATTATTACAAATGCAAAACCAGAGGAAATGCACTTCAGACCCAGGAGCAGAAGGCCCTAGATAGTTCCTAGCATTAAGATACAGAAAATGGGAGCTGAAATTCTTAAATAAATAGCTGGTGTTAAGATGCTAAGCAAAAGTCCTAGCCATTCAACATGCCTCAGTCAGCAACATGTGAAATACATGTGGCTGCCTTATGATAGGTGTCTCCATCCTTTCTGGTAAACACAGTAATTTGGCAATCGCTGTGTTTCGGAGCTGGGTGAGAAGTAGCACAGCTTATCTTAGGATACTTCTGACCTCTTGAAGGAAAGACTGTTTGAAGTCTGTTGAGACAGAACCTGCTTGAACTGAAAGCAATGAAAGTTTCTATTCCCATTTGCCAACATCTTAATGCTTGCTTAACTTTACAGCTTTAGTGCTTTTTTTTTTCTTGCTGTAGTTCCCACTTAAACTAAATGAAACAAAAATCACCACATTAGGAAGCTCCAGGCCCTACCATATAGAGCTATAAGGTGCAGCCTTATAGTGTGCAGAACGTGCTGACTACGTGACGAGTGGCTCTCAAGACTGTGTAGATATGTGTCACCATAGAGGACAGAAAACAGAACTGATATTTGTGCGCTAAAACCAATTCTGAGATGAGTCTGTTTAGTGTTTGTATTGCCCCTTCGTTCAGACTCTTCATCTCCGAAGCAGCAATAATAATAATAATAATTAGCATCTCTTTATGCATAGCCATGTTATGTGGCAGTTAAAGACAGGAAACTGGAAAAAGTATTCAAAGAATTAAAAGATGTAGAAATGTTGTTCAACATAATAAAATTGCTCACTGGAACTGCAATTTAACTCCAGCCACACAAAAAGCAGCCAAGGATTTTAAGTGAGTATAAATTCTTGCTCTCTCTGTTGCTGTAGCCCAGCTGAAAGGTGATGCTGTCAGTACCTCAATGCCCTTTCACTACAGAGAGGGGTCGGGGTGGAGGCTAATTTTTAGCATGGAAGAGGGAATTACCAGCTCTGCTCCTTACAGCCCTTTTAGGCCTTTCTGTTCATGGGCATAAGCAGCTGTGGTGAGTTCAGAAGATGGTTGTTCCAAGCCTCCTGGGTAATGCCAGGCAAGTGACATCCCTGCCCTGTGCATAAGTATCCCCCCTTGTACACTGGGTTATTTCTTTCCCTTGAAAAGGGCTCTGAAATCTTTTGGTGACAGCTCTCTTATCTGCTAAGGTTAATTAGCTGGTTTATGGCTTGTAGTGTTCTGTATCAGCACGCAAAACCAGAGCTAGAGCTTTATAGCTGTGTGGCGATGTATGAGTTAATGTGTATTTACACAACTCTGTCTGGCAGGCTTTGAGATTTGGCTGTATGGCCACGTGGTAGGTAGCTGTGTTTGACTGCCTTAATCTCCTCCTCTGGCTGTGGGCTTGCTAATTAGTATCCATACAGATGTTGCCCCGGTGGCTGGGCCATGGATTGGGAGGAGACCATCTGGTCATATGGACTGAGGGCAGATGCAGCCACGTGTCCTGCTGGCTGAGGTCATGATTCTGCGGAGGGAATGAGAATACGGTGTAAGGATGGCTCTCCCTCCCAGATCAGCTTTCTCAGGATCTCACCGTGAGACAACGGCTGCATGTCCAATTGCCAGGACCTGTAAGCCAGGTTCCCCAACCTCAGAAGGACTGCTGAAGCCATGTGAGTCAGGCTTTATTTTCAAAGTTTTGTTTTCTTGTCCTTTGCCAGTGTTTTCTCAGCAAATAGAACATCCATTCAGAAATCTTCTGTCCACATCTGTACATGAATGATTTTTCTGTCAAATTCCTGTTGATGCCTCGGGTCCCACCATGATAACTGGTAACTGTTATCTTTAATAGTTATATGCAGGTTGACTTGCTAAAGGTTAGGGGCATCTCCAGACCTATGTTCATGACTCTGCCATTTGGCCATTCATCTTGAAAAATCCCTGGACTGTAGCAAGTCCCGTACAGGCAAATAAACTCTATTTAACCAATGGGTGTGCCTTTGACCTGCTATCTACTTCTGGAAAAAACTCACTTTGCAGTGTGATTGCAGCCTAATTGCATGCTGCTGTGGCATTGAACCTCTCCCTACAATGCCATGCATCTCTTCTGACTCTTCTGATCTTCCTGCCCATATTCACTTGTAAGCTGCAAGGGGCTTTGTTACTCCCTCGTTGGCACTTAGCTCTGAATTTTCCTTACCCCCTACTGCAGACTGCCAAGCATATTCATACTTGCTGAAGACTTAGATCTCTCCCTGCTTTGCCAGTTCCCTGTGGACTTCTAATGAGCAGCTACTGGATCAAAGAGGCAGGGCCGGGTCTACTCACAAAACAGCTCCTTTGGAAAGAAACCAGAGAATGGCCCAGTTTCAGCAGCAGCAGTTCAGATTTCATCTTCTCCAATGACATTTCATGGCAGCCTTCTCAGTAAGTGATTCACTGAACATGCTGCATGATCAGGAGTCTGTTCCTGTGGATTTCCTGAGAAATTCTTCTTCAGGGAACTTTGGGTTATTTAAGAAGTGAAGAGCTACCAAAGAGCATAAGTCTCTGCCTAGTAAGTGCTGCACACCATCTTAACTAGTTTTGAAGGAAGTTCTGATGTAAAGCAGGGCAGAATTTCCTAGTGGATAGTCATTAGAAAGAAATCAGATGTAGTCCTAGTGCATTTGCCCAGCTTCAATTTAAGGTTGCTGGTACACACACCACTTAATTCCCCTTTGTGGTCTCTCTTTACCCTCACCATCTAAGTCAGTGTGGGAAGGTGAGAGGAGCTTGATCTAAGTAGTGAAAATCTAATTAGGGTTGCCTCAGCCACTCTGACTCCTGCAACATGGTCCCATGATATCTATATTTATAAACCACTTAAGCAAATTGTTTGTGGGTTAAAATGAAGAGGTTCATCAAACTGTGATTAGCGATTTGCCTACAAAAAGCTTATTCCTTTCATGTTGCTTATGCTGACAGTCCCCAAAATCTAGTATCAGTACCACGCTCTTTGAAGAAACTGTCCAGGAGGATGGGCAACCCTTTTGGAGGACTTATGCTTTCAGTTTCTGCAAAGAAAAATCAGTCAGGCCATCAGCAGCAGAGCCCAAACTTCCCATCCTGTTCTGAGCTTATGTGCCTTTCTGCATGTCAGTACTCCAGGCGGGTAACGCTGTGAGCACACAGCAGGGATTCTAGCATTCTCATGAGGTTACACATGTGGGGGGAATTCAGTCAGGACCATATCAATATTGGGTAAAGCCCTTCTGTATGATCATCTGTTGTTAAGTCACTATGTTCCTAACAATCCTCCATGTATACTTACAGCAATACATTCAAGTGGCCCTTCAAGGAATTGCAAAATATTTATGTTCTTTACAAGTTGTCCTGGCTGATGAAAGAGGCTATTTAAACTCTGCTAGATGGAAAAAAAAAAAGGCTTTTGAACATTAGAAAAACCTTTTAAAACAAAAAGAAAGGCTAAAATACTTAGTTCTTTCCATAATGTGATTTGTTGAATTTCCTGATTTTTCAGAACAAGGAGATGTGAGATAGCAAAAGGGCAGAAGTTACAAATTGCTATAAAGCAGACATAAAGGAAGAGGAATACATTTGTGGTTTCAGGAAAAAGCCAGGCTCAAAGTAATTCCTGGGCTGTAAGTTCTCCTGCAAGGGCCTGCAAGGTTTGAGATCCCAACCATGCCACTGCTTTGCAGGAGCACTTGTCACTGCAGCCGTGGGCCACAAGGAAGTATGCCATGAGGTGCCAAGACAGACATGCAGTTACACACTTTGTCAGCAAGACTGTTCTTTGGGCATAGATAAGGGTAGGGGCATGCAGATACAGGGAATTGTGAAATTGCTGTCAGAGGGCTCTTTTCAATGCAAGAGCATGGCTCATGATTGCTCTGCAAGTCTACAATACAATTTGGACTTGTGGAAGGCAGATACTAGGCAAGGCAAAAGCATACTTGGCACAGCTTATACCCCCAAACACACGTAAAGTTGAAAGGTTGACTGCCAGGGGTTCAAATATGGGCATATAAGAATATGAACCCTGCTGATGTGTAGGTGTATGAGTGTACGGTGCCTTGGGACAGCTTCTTTAGAGAAGGTAGCAGTAACTAGAGGTTCAGAAGGAGGACGAAGGTTTTCTGCTTCAAGGTTCTTCTCCAGTCTGACAATATTCCTCAGTGTTGAGTGTAAGCATCACACCATGTCACTGCAGCTTAAAGACTCTGAAAAAGCTTTTGCTGCTTAGCCCATTCACAAACAGAAGATGACTCATTTGACTTCCCACCAACAATTTTCCATGCTTCTGAAGTTTCCTGTCGAAGATAAGCTGTGGAGCTCTGTTCTTACCAAAGTGATGACAGTTGCTACAGCATGTCTCAGAAAAGGGCAAACCACCATGCGAAGGGAGAAAAACACCTTTGAATCAGCACCAAATCTGGAAGATAAGTGGAATGACTCAAGGAAACCACTACTTCTCCTTTCATTAATGTGATTACTGCCAAGCAACTGGAATGATTCCTATTTAAGGAAACTCTTCAGCACCTTGCTATAGGACATATGACACATAATTATCAAAGAAGTGTGGCTTCTGAGCACCAGGGAAGATAGCCCCTTTTATTCCCCAATAGCATTACCAGTGGTGGAACAGCAATAAAGTCAGTGGGTCTTATGGGCCCTTTTGATAAGCTATGAACTTGATGCTCATCATAATTAGGAAATTAATTGAGAGGCATTGATTTGATTCACCTTAAAAATTGTCGATGTTGGAACTTTACCTGAGGACAGCAGTGACAGAAGGTTTTATTCTTTTATCATGTCTTTCCTCCCTCTTCTTGAAAGGGGAATGATTTCTTTCTGATTTGTATACATATTTATCTTAAGTACCAGAAAAGATCAAAACCCTCTGTATTTTGTAGCAGTGTCCCAGCCTGGAGTTATTTGCCTGTCTTGCTCTGAAACTACCCTACTTTATTTAAAAAAAAAAAAAAAAAAAGGGCAGTCAGGAGAAGGCTGAGTCTATGTTAGTAGGACCCATTTGTGTATTTAATAGTGTGGTCAGAGAATCTGCAGTAGCCTCCCGGGACAAACCTGGCTCAGAAACACCTGAGTGATCTGGTACAAATTCCTGCAGAGTCAATGAAAGCAGAATTTGGCCACATGACTGAGGGATGATGAAGCACAGTTAAACATCCCTATTTGCTTCCCAAATTATCACGTCTTTCTCTTATACCCAGAGAAATCTATTAAAAAAGACTATAGAACCAACTGTGAAGTTAGTGTGCATGGTTCACATGCACATGTGATCATTCTTCAGAAGGCTCTTTAAGGTCATTTGGATTTGGGGAATTAAAAGCCCTTCAGGAAAACAGATTGGTATCTCATTATCCAGCTTCCTTTTGTACCTACTGATCCTTTTCACCCCTTTATTCCTTCAAATATTAAAGGATCTGTTTCCTTATTGCTCAGCATTTCTTGATCCAAAGGACTGGATCCAGGGGACAGTGCGCAGAGACGCCATCTGGGTAAATGGCTAAAATTTGAACTAATTATTAGAGTTGAACTAGGT
The DNA here is from genome assembly GCF_000690535.1 of Cariama cristata. Taxonomy (NCBI): domain Eukaryota; kingdom Metazoa; phylum Chordata; class Aves; order Cariamiformes; family Cariamidae; genus Cariama; species Cariama cristata. The sequence continues at coordinate 45,590 of NW_009633977.1, forward strand.
TTTTTGGAGTAAACCAAGTCATCAAAAGCAGAGTCTTTTTGAGGGATATGATAGTTTTATTAAAACTTTTGCTAGGACATTTTGTAGGTTCAAACAGAACTTCTAGCTGGTGAGACATACTCATCTGCAAGTAACTGAGAGCTTCCTGCATAGAAAGAAGCTTGCTGAGGTGTGGGAGAGCAAGTTGGACTAAAGATTTATTTACCTTTTCTCCTGTATTTCTGCAAAAATTCTCCTGAATATCAGCCACAAGATGTTCTGGAGCAGGGAGTTCCTCAGCCTCTCCTGTGGGAACTGTCCTCCTTTAATTATTTACATAAATAGGGAGATAACACATTTCAGCAAAGAAGAGAGAGGCCTAAATCAGAATTTGTGTGCTTGTGGTTTTAGAAGCTCATTTTGAAGTTGTAGAATTTGCAGAAGTTTCCAGAGAGAAAAATATTTTGGAGAACTGAGGGTCTTGTTCTTGGGCTGAAGGGGCCTTGGAAAATACACCTGGAAGTTAATGAAGTGAGCTTGGCCCATTCTTTGTTGACACAGGAGGGGAAGAGAGTCTCCTAAGCATCTGAGGTGGTTTAGGTCAGCCTTGGAAAATTCTTTAGCATCCTACATGAGGCTGGCTCCTACACGTCAGGGATTAAGGACCTTGTCACAACTGAATGCTTTGCAGCCAGAGTCTTAGAGCTACAGCACTGCAATGCTCAAGCTGGGAGGTAAATAGCTCCCAGTCTCCTAAAGTCAGTAGGACTCTCTCAAATCAGCCTAAAAGGATGGTTTCCAATAGAAAATATCTTGAAGATTAACAGATGGAGTCTGCACAGTGAATCCTGCAACCCGGTGGTTACAGGGGCCTGAAGTAGGTAACTAGCATACCCACTATTGATGCTGACACCACAGTGATATTATTAAACCTGCACGCCAGATGGGATGGAAATGCTTGGTGAAGCCACAAAATCTGAATCTCCCTGGGAGGCAGGGGATGATCTTGGTGCAATCAGGCTTGCTTGCATGCAGATCACATCTAGGCCAGATGCTAGAGATTCTTTTCCCTTTTCTTTGTATTATTGGTAAAGATTTGTCCTATTGATAGTTGCGGAGAGAGGCTTTGTCATTGCGTATCAGTGCAATAGGAAAAATGCATCTCATGACTGAAGTGCAGTGTAAGATATCTCTGTGATTGGCTTTAGAGCTATGTCTGATGTATACTTCCCTGCTGGTGAGCCTGTCTTGGTTGTCCTTTGTCAATGTGGTTTGAGCTTTGGGGGAACAGAGGGATCTTACTTTTCTGGTAGAGGGTGTGGAGCTGTGCTGAAGTGATAGGAGATGGTAGTCAGTGCATATTCTTTTCTCTCTGACTATTGACCTGTCCTTTTTCAGCCAAGGCAAAGCTGACAGCATATAACAAACTTACATCAGATTCCTGCTTTCCTTAGAGGAGCTTGGCTTTCAGCAAATTCTCTGAAAAAGGCAGGTTTGCTGAATCAAGGACCAAATGAGGGCAGTTTTTTAATCATCAGTGAATAATTCAAGCCTAAAGCTTTTCAGGTCCATCTCCAGGCACATGTGAGTTCTCGTCATAATGTTATTAAAAACTAGGAAGCTCTCCTTAGCCTGAAAGCTATCAGAGAGAAAGGATTAAACACCAGAGAAGGGAGCTTCAGGTGGCATTTGAGTAATAGCCAAAAGCAGCAGAAGCTTTTATAAACCAGTCTTCAGCAGATCCTAAGTAGACAAGTAATGCTCATGTTTTCCTTAGTCAAAAATTGCTTTTCAGTTGCCTCTGTTGTAGAAGAGGAGATAGATGTTTTGTTGCATAAAAGCCCATGTGCGAGCCTATGTGAAGACTTCCTTCATTGCAGCAGCCTTTGAGCATTGTTAGCTCTATGGGGGACAGGCTGTGTTTGTTTTCTGGTTTTTACTGCTATGTACACTTAGGAGAAGCTTATTAATAAAGATGTCCTGCACCCATAAATTTATCTTCATTGTTTGAGATGGATGTAATTTTTTCTCTTGTTTCTGCCTGTATGTATACACAATTTTGACTGCATGCAGTTAATGAACTGCTATATTGCATTCCAGATGTGGCTTCTCTGCAGTGGTAAAATGAGAATTCTAGGTGTAGTTTGTGTATTAGTTGAAATTTATGAAGTATTTGGGAAGTCCTTAGAATGAAGGCTGCTATGAAAGTATAAACTTCTTTTTCCCTCATTAACCTTTCTAGCCTTGTATCCTGAATGAGTCCTCTATAGCCCAACAAAAATGATTAGTGGGATAGCTCTTATACGCACCTTTCAGCTCTCAGTCCATCTTCTTTCCCCTATCTATCTGCTCGTGCAGGGGAATAGTATGAGGTGGCAAGCAATTTGAAACAGAAATCAACACCTGCTAAATGTAAAGTTTTTAGTACATCATTTTAATTTTTTTGAAAAAGGGCTGATTTTTGCCACGTGTGCCTCTGCAGTTATTTCAGGTTTTCCCTTTAATGTGATCTATATAGCCAAAAAGATTAAATGTGAAGACATTTCAAGAGTAACTTTGAAAAAAAAATCTTAAGCTCTCTGGGTCTGGTGTAAATGCGGGTGTTTTGAACCATCTATTTTATTTTATCTGCTTTTTGCATCTGTCTTACCAAACCAAAACCCCCGTTTCCTTATCTGTTATAAGCATAATACCTTAGAGCTAAGATAGTTCACACTATCTGGAGAATTCATCTCTCGTCACACCATCGTGGAGCCTTGGAGTCTTTGTGTGTGCAAATGCCTGAAAACAGATGCCTTCTTTCCACAAATGAAGATGGCAAGGAAAATCCCTGTCCTTTTGATAAATGAAAAGTGTCAGGAGTGTAAATGAACAGTCTAAGTGTGTTGATAGGCTTTTGAGACTGGAAACTTTTGCTTAGGAGTCCTGCCAACGCTGCCAGACAGAAGGTCTTTCCCTGTTCCTATGAGTTCTTGTATTCTCTCTTCTCATTGTATCTCCATCTGCAGTAACCTGCTGCTCACTAATGTTAGAAAACAAGGCTTGAGACTGAAACACAGGACTTTCTTGGTTAGCTATTCAGGAAGAAATAGATGCTCTTGAAGTCCATCCCCCTGTGCACATGGGTTGGCCTGGTCATGTTCAGCATGTCCATAACACCTAAAAGGACAACCCTATTAGGCAACAGCTGTTCTCAGCCACTGGTCTCAAAACAGCACCTGCTAGGAGAAGGCAGTTCCTCTTCATGCCGTCATAGTAATATGAATGAATTGCAGTTGTTCAGTCATTTGGTGGGAGATTCATTATTTTAAATGCTATTAACAAGTTCAGACTTAATTATACCCAGCATTCCCAAAATGGTCATCTGTTATGAGGCCACTTGCTGCCTACCTTGTCACCCTGCAGCTGCTGGCTGTACATGTAAGTGCTGGTTACAAGGACCTTTGTACTCAAAGAGGGCTTTAGTGTTGGTACATGACTAATCAGTGATGCCACTCAGAATTCAGCAATGAATGAGGTTCATCAAGATGTCACATTTGCAGCCACCATGCCTCTCCACTAGTGACCTGGCCAGTGAAGCTGAAACAGTGCCGTGAGTGCTGAGGTGCTGTGAGCCAGCTGTCTCGTTTGACCCAGAGCTATCTACTCCATCGTCTCTGTTCTTGGCATCTCTCTGCATGCAGACTCCTGCGTAGAGGCAACTCTGTCCCTCCACCTCAGGACCACAAAGATGACTGACACATTCCAACTAACATCATAAGAGGAGCAAGACTGTGCGTATTAGTCCCTCCTTTCAGTGCTTTCCTTTTCCCTCACTCCTGGCCAGTCTCAGGCAGATGGTGCAGATTCTTCTTCTGCTTTACATGGGAGAAACAACTGCAGTCCTGGAGAGGACTCATAGGAGTGGCAGTGCCCTGCCTGCTGTGGAACATAGGAGAATGGGGGCATTTTAGACAGTTTCTTAAATTCATTTAAAAGGTTTTTCCCTTCCTGCCTTTGACTCGGGTTGCTACCTTCCAGAACGCAGCTTCATTACTGAGCTCTTTCATCCTCATCTACAGTTTCTCAGCTCTACCTTTTCCTCTGCCAGATGCAGGCCATTCCTGGCTCTGCTGAATGCGTGCTGCATGCAGCTTCACGGCCCAGTGCCACCTCATCTATTCTGTTGATCCCCACAGGCTAGTTACATTCCCTAGGGCAGAAATTGTCATTTTTATACAGTAACTATACAATAAACCTGTTTCAAGCAATTGATCCTAGCATGCCAACTCTGCCAAGGTGAGACTGTGCTTCCAGGTGTGTTGCAAAGACTCTATGTCCGTTCTTTTTCAGGAATGTTATTTTCAGCATATGCACCATGTGCATCAGCTGATCAAGAGTGCAGAGCTAGAGGTACGTTCCTCGTTGACGCACTCAAACTCCCTTAGCTCTGCCAGCACTGGGCAGTTATGCTATCAGTTTAGTTTTTGCAGGGTGGCAAAAAAGATGTTCCTGTGTGTTGGGTTAATGGTTTATTCCAGATGTGTCTAAGTACTAATTTCATCACGCTGCCATGCTTCTCTGTGTATGGTTTTTGGCTGCCCTAGCACAGCCTGCAAGCTTTGCCTGGGCAGATGCGCTGGTTTGTATCTAATGCCCTTGTTCTTGAATTCTGATAAGCTTTATCTATGCTATATTGTCTAGGCCTTGTAGGAGGCAGCTTGCGCAAACACTGTAAAGTGTCCTTGTGGGCTCTAAAGCCTTTGCTCTTAAAATGCTCTGGGGTGTGTGTCAGACTCCTCAGGCACCAATAAAAGCCCTTTGCATTCTCTAAGACGCACCAAGGGGAATACTGTACAGTAGCTCAAATGGATACATGCCCCGTGCGGACGCCACCTCATTTTTAGCAAGGCTGCTAAGTGGAAGTGGCAGTGGGGGGGTCAGCAGATGTTCAATGCTGAACTCCCCAAGCCTCATTTTGAAGACAAGAATTGAAGTAATTAGCATGTATAGTTTGAGGAATGTAATGTTGTCTCTGTTCATCTTGATTTTCATGGATCAGAGTACTACATGGTGCCTTTGGGAGGGCTCATTTTAAAAAAATTCCGAAGTGCCTTGAGTTATACTTCTGTGCATGGCCTGAATTGCCCCAATTGCATCATCCAGCACAGCGCAGAACCTATTGCATTTGAGAGCTTTCTCTTAGGATCTACAACTAATCAGCCCCTCACTTTACTTTGAAGGGGACACAGCCTGTTAGACTATCTCAGATAAAGTCTGGCACATGCCCATAGACTCAAAGCCCTCACCAAAATGCAGCACATTGATAGCATTGTCCTCTAGAAGGCAGGAGATAGCTTTTTCCGTTGCTGGATGGTGTTTAAACCCATGTTTCCTAGCTGCCAGGCTGTTCCCCTGCCCACAGTAAAGCTTTACAGGGAAGTGTTAAGGCCTTGCTGAGCACCGACACCTAGTTCTTAGGGCACTTAGGAGAGGGAAGAGTAATGGGGTGCAATCCTTACTCCCACAGCAGTTTGTACATTTTAACCAGTGACTGTTTAGTGCAAAATGACACAGCTTAAGATGCTCAGAAGATCTTTTTGAATCTTAAATTTGTTGTTTTTTGATGAATTGAAATCCTGGTGTGGATTTGACAGTTGCCTAGAAATAGCACCCAAACTGTCAGGTCCCATTTCTCCTGCACGATTGGCTTCAGCCACGGATGTCTGAACTGCTGTTGCCACTTGACTCTGCAGATGCCAACTGGGTCATTCACAGTTCTTAACACAGAGTCCCCAGAAGAAGCAGCAGCTATGGGGGACTTGGCTTTCCATCACGAGATGCCGGTCAGTGGAAGCTGCAAGTATGTGCAGCCCTTGCCAAAGTTTCTGCCTGAAATGGGGACTGATCTCTCGGTGGGCAATCAGAAACTGCCCTCACTATCCCAAATGTTGGATTTCAGTCTGACAGGGACTGGTTGCCTCTGTGGCTTGAGAATAATTCACACCTTCAGGGACCTGACAGTGAGAAAAAGATGAAGCGCTATGCTTGGCAATGATAGCTGGACACTCTTCACAGGAGGTTTGCAAAGCTTAGGGAAGCCCTACCTGGGCTGAGGTGTTCCAGGCATTGCTGCCAGTTGTTCACTCTCTCATGTACTCCGCAGGGTTTCCCATCCCAAACACTCTTCTGCCTCAGATAAGCTATAACTAGCCCTGAGCTTGTATCTCAGGCTTATATCTCACATAGGCTTAGCCCTTCTGTGACTGTTTGTGTCTTTAAAGTTCCTTCTCCAGTCAGCTACATATCAAAAGGCTCAGCTACTTTCTTGTCCAGTGTCAACCTCAGGCTCCACTACAGCTATGTTAAGTTTCCTGAAGGGATGGTAGCAGGACAATTTGGTACGATGGCAGGACCAGCAATTTCTGACCCATAACAGTTTATTATTTATTTACTAACTCTTGACAGGACAAGTATGTGACCCATCACAGAGAAGTTTACCTCCTTCAAAAGAGAAAAACCCACTTGTTTGGCAAGGAAGAGAAACACCCCCATAAAATCCTAAACTCTGGAAACATCTAAAAAAGAGTTCTGCTAGTGGAAACAACGGATGGTAACAGGGTTCTGCAAGTTTATTGTTCCAGTGTGTGGTTTTCAGTTGAGAATTGCCCTGAGGAGCTGCAGTAGATAGATTTTTCTGTAGCTTCATACGCAATTGGAAAACACCCACTTCATCTTGCTTGTGCTGTTTTATTTAAACTCAGTTGGCTTAATCCTATGGCAGTCAGCTTTATTTGATGTTTCTCCATTAGCTAAGTACTGCTGGATGCTCCAGCACAATGTGCTTTATGGCAAGGAGTGAAAAACACAGGAGCAGGCTGTAGTGTTAGTGGCGTTCCCTGCTGTTGCCCTTTTGCTCCTGTTGAGCATTGTGTTTTGCTGTGGATTAGTAACAAGGCTTCACTGACAAGAGGCAAGGACAAGCGTGACTGAGGAAAGGGAAACCACTTTGACCTCATCATTATCCTTCAGCTCCACAAACTGCCCTTTGCTGATTGATGGCCTGATGCCCACGCATCTCCATTCTTTTTCTGTCTCTTCCTTGGCTCACTGATTCATTCTGGGTGAAGAAGCTCCCATAAACAAAAAGCAAACATCTCAGTATTGCTTCCACATTGGGAAGTGCTATTTCAGTTGCTAGGGGATCTGCTTAGAAAAGAAAGCCAAATCTTAAAACCAGTATTTCCTTTTCAGGCAGTCCTACCTTGTGCTGTTCTGTTGTTTCAGTTAATTTTCCGAAGAATCATACTCTGTTGGTTTTTTTTCCTGTTAATATCTGGGGGGAAGTCTTTATTAAGACTTATGACTGCTTGAGAACTAAACTCACATGCACGCATACATCACAAGGAGCCTAAACTGAGTCACTTTCTACACTGGCAATATGTTGCCTAAGTTCCTGGAGAGGAAGAAAGAGAAATGCTACAAAATCTAGAGGCAATTGTGCTGCATTTTTTGGCTTTGGCTCAGGTTCAATTTTGAGTAGAACATATTGAATACGATTTTAAAAATACAGCAGTATTCTTGTGAAAATGGTCAGATATGTCTAGTGAGAAAATCAAATGGATCAGCAAATTTTCTATGAATGAGTCTTAAATGTAGGTGGAGAGGTCATCTGCTTGTAGGCTCAGGCAATAGCTCTAGCAATGGAAACCAGGGATCTGGGTGGAGATAAAAAATTGCTAATAAAGTAATTGTCCCCAGATTAAAAATTTCAAAAATACAGATTCATATAGCTGTATCTGAGGTTAAGTAGAATGCAGCACTCTTAAGAACTGAAAAGTCCTTGGGGTGTATTAGGTAAAGAACAGTCTATGCTTGCAAGTAATTTTAGCAGCTAAATGGCTCTGCTCATTCTCTGATATCTAATGATAATGTCTTCAATTTCACACATTAATTTTTAAACAATGCATGTCAAAATAAAGTCAGTTCCGTAGTCAAATTAGCACAGTCACAGGTTTGCCAACTTCTCCACACCTCATTGGAAACTCCACACTGTCGGAGCAAGCTAATTCCCTTATCCTAAAGGTGACTGTTGGAGTGGGGCTTAGATCGTTCTGCCCAGGCCATGTGCATGAAGGACCGGCTGGTCATCAGCTGTAACGACTGTAAAGCAGCACAGCCCATCCTCCAGCAACTGCTCCAGTCGTGCTGTCTGAAAATCTCTTGAAACCTCTAAGCACTGCATTTCCATTGTCAATAACAGACATCTCGCCAAATAATCTCCTTAGTGGATTACAGACAAACACCCTCTTAGTTTTTGCAGTAATTAGTATCAAATTAAGTGTAGTCTTAGACGGGAAGAGGGTGCGAGGAAGAGCAGAGGAATTTAGTATTGGCAGAAGATGCAGTATGGGCAACGCTGGAACATAAATTGTAGGACAAGGTCTGCGGGGTGGAGTTTCCTCCCTGCCTGTCTTGCTCTATGGGAGACAGTGCTGGGAGGGAAGGAAAATTCAGGTATTACAACTACTGTATCTGCCACAGACTTCAGGCTCTACAGTATACTGCTGCGGGGGCACACAGGCAGTATAGTTACTAAAGACAGGCTCTTGAGACACCCCGGCTGATCAGTTCCATGCGCCTCTTCTGTATCTGGTAAGGGAGATGGTAAAATGTAAAGGGAAACTTTCCTTATGCGGCCTAAGCCATATACAGCTGCTAGAATCTAGCACCTGTATATATGTGCAGTGAAATGCTACAGAAGAAAGGGTCTGCTGTATGCAGCAAGTTGTTTCATTGTGTTGAATATGATATGACCTTGGAGAACAATATCTGTGCTAGCAGAGTGTAACCCCAATCAGTGCCAGGAGCATCTATGATGAAACTCAGGCCTAGTGAGAAGCTAGTATTTTTCTGTTTGTTGCTTTCTTTCCCACATTTAGGAAATACCATATGGGGAGAAATTAAAGGGTGATGTGCTAGGATAGGAAAAGGACCCCCAGATACTGTAACTTGACTGATCCAGTGTGTCAGCCAGAGAAAGAAAAGTAAGCAGCAATAACAGCTTCTCAGACATCTCCATCCACCTAGTCAGGCTCAGCTTCTGGGCTCCTCAAGGTCTGGCCAAGCAACAGCCTAAATATTTTTCCAAAACTTTTGAGCTGCTTGGAAAATGAGTGTCATTGTCTTGGTTGAGAAGCACCAGCAGGCCTGTCCTTTTACCCATGGACTGCCTGGAGGAGAGAGTGCCCAAAGCCATTGAGGGCCATGAACTGATTTCCCTGGTCTCTGCTATGATGCTGACAATGGCTATGGCTGGCAGGGCTCTCTGTGGATGTCAAGCAGTTGTGAAGTCATTTGCATTTATAGCTATTTCTGACTGCAGAAGATGCTCCCTACATTTCAAACAGCTCTCTTCTGAGCAACAGGGGATTCACCCTGCCGAGGTGGGGGTGCGGATGGGGATGGCATTGCCACTACGCATGTGTTTTGATACTATTAACCATGCTCCTTTTCGGTTTGCTCCACAGATACTATGTGGGAAAGAGATCCCCCGCTGGGTGAACCGCCTGGCCTACTTCAGCTCGTGCATCCCCTTCCTCCAGAGCTGCCTGCCCAAGGAGTGGCTGACCCCAGCAGCCCTGCAGAGCCACATCAGCCTCGGCCTCCACAAGGAGGAGCAGGGGGACACAACGGATGAGGAGTCCCCCTCCACCTCCGCAGCCCCCGCAGCATCAGGCACATCGCGAACCTGTAGACATACCCGGGTCTAAACTGTGCCCAGTATGCCCTCAAATAACATCCCCCTCTCTCTTGTACTACTTCTTTCTCACACCCTTTCGCACACCTTGGTTTCTCTCTTCTTCAATGGACAACACAGGGGAGGGAAGACGCTTTCTACTAAAGAGGTGAAGCTTCAGTCCCTTTTCCAAGGGCTGCCACTACAGTTGCTCGGCAAAATGACTGAGAACCCCAACGCTGAACTGAGGAGTGTGGCGACTAAACTGGATTCTCCTCCCAGGGCCTCCATGCTCCTCGGTCCATGGAGGACTGCTGGCTCTCCCGTGCATGAGAGCATGTGTACGGGCAGGGAGGCACCATACTGTGATGTTCCTTCTCTGGAACTGTTTTATCTTTTTATCTCTTCCCCCAACCATGTGAGCCCAGCAGCGTCCTCTCTATTTTGGCTGGGTTTGCCATTCCCCTATGACAAATCTCCTGCCCACATCCAGTGAAGGAAGCAGAGCCAGAACTCAACCTTCTCTTAGACCAGCAACAAGCTCCACTCAGCCCCATCCCTTTTGTAATTATCAGGTTTCTAACTCATGTGAAGGAAAAATGAAAGGTGCTGCTGTTCTACAACCACCAGTTTTCAGTACTCAAATTTAAGAGCTCAAATGACTGTCCTGCTCTTGAAAATAATAACAAAGAACCTAGAAAATGAATGTGCTACCATGGCTTTTCCTTGGGGTCAAAAAGAGGATGGGGTTAGTGCTTAGAGGCAGCTACTAAGTAGGTGCAGAGATGACTGTTGACCATATTGGTGCTTTTTGGCACAGACCCCTCTCAGTTCCCCTAATTCTAGGCAGTGTTCCTTGTTTCCTTTTTTCCCCAGATTCCCTGGGGAATCTCTCTCCTATCTGACATTTGGTGGCTGTCTTTGAGGGAATGGCCCTCCTGAGCACAAGGAGGAGGAGAGAGAATCTGTCGGGCAGGTCAGTATTTCCTTCAGCTTTTCCTCCTGCACTCACAGACCTAAAACGTGGCTCCAGAGCCACTCTTCCCCAGCCTATTCTCGAGCCAGCCCAAGAAGGTAAAAAACAAGCAGTGAACCCAAAAGAATGTCAACCTGTTTCCTGGAAACTTAGGGCCACATCTGGAAAGCATGGATGATCCTTCCAATGCATGGGCCATCACGGTGCTTTCTGTTGTGTGCACTATTTCAGTGGCATGAAAAATGGGCTCAGCTGGCTCACTGGCCTCTCCAGGCTGGCTCTTGACTAAAATCTGGTCCTTGGATGCATTTATGCTCATTCTGACAGCTGATGAGAAAGCAGAGGAGGAGGAAAGGACAAGTACACCAACTCTTCCACTCAGTTACCTCACTAGGAGTTCTAGTCAGAAGATGTAGGAGAGAATGAAAGGGCAAATCCAGGCCCCTTCTCTCACTTGCAACTCCTGTTGGCTACACAAAGGAGGATGAAAAAGGAACAGGCACAGTGCTGAGAGGGGCTTGGCATTTTAGAAATGCTGTTCTCAACAGCTGCTATGAAGTCAGGACTTCCACCCTCCACCCAGAAAGAACTGCAAGCCCTTAAGATGTAGGGTTGGTTCCTTTTATTGGTCGCAATAGCATGCTAAGTCCAACCAGCTAATTCTTTAGCTCAGGTATACAGAAGTGCATACTTTCAGGGCTGAAGGTCTTGGCTATGATGTACATCATGACTGCACAAACAGCGCTTAATGGTTTGTTATATGCGCACACTCTTAGTGAAGCAGGAGGCTTTGGAGAGATCTATTGGATGGAAATATAACTCACAGGACAGCCTCACTCCACCACCTCCTGAAGTGATGCATGTTTGGCCAACAAAACCTTTACAACACACCTCTCATTTTCATCCTCTGAACAAATTGCTGCAAGTTCTGTACTGAACTAAAGTCATGTTCCTTATTAACCTTGTCTACTCACAGCCAATACTGCATTGTGAGCAATTCTGCAGCTCCTGGTATCCAGTCCAGCACCAATCTTGATTACCCTGGCTTGTCCAGGGATGTTTAATAAGATTTCCATCCTGTTCTCCATCCTGCTGCCCAGAAACCACGTTACACAATGTACTGTTGCACTCCCTTGCAGTCGTGGTCATTGCAGCCTAAACCAGCAGGGCAAGCTTCATTTGTCTGAAGTTCGCAGGGTGCCTGCCAATAGCCAGCGGCACATTATGTGCAGTGAATTTTAAAATCTCTTTTTAGGTCCTTCTCTGGAGGAAAGTGAGAAGAGGCTTTCGCAGAGCTTTTCTCTAAGCCAGGGAAACTGCAGCCAGAAACACCTAGTTCCCGAGATGACAAAAGCCAGCCAGCCATCACCCCTGTGTTTCCACTCTGCACCTGAGCTCCAGATAAAGCACCAGGTATACACTTAGGAGAGAGCTAGGGCTCCAGAAGCACGTTTCACACAGAAAACCCTCTCACAGTATTTCACAAAGTAAAAAATGCTTAACAGGCTGTATAGTAACCCAGACAAGAAAGCTACATTCAGCCTCCTTGGGGACATGAATATGTACTTGAAGTACTGGGAACAACACTTGGGGTGAGCTGTTAATGTCATAAAAAACAGATGTTTGTTTATCTACTTTTATGTTTGTCCATCTGTTTATGACAGTAAGGGTCACATCAAGGAGGCATCAAACCTCTGTTGTAAATCAAGATCAGAATATATGCCAGTCTTCAAAAGTGTTTCTCCCCACCCCTCTCTGTTCAAGGTGACCAACCAACAATGACAAGAACAAAGGGACACTGTGGAAATAAAATATATGTTGATGATAGCTTTACCTCTGTAATTTAACAGCATTTTAGATTATTAAACATGAAGACATTTTAAAAGTCTAATTTACTGTTCATCTGTGGCACAGCATGTTTGTTTTAGGCACTTTTCTTATCCTTCCAATTATTACAAAATTTGTATTTAGTTACACATTTGCTTTCTCTTGCTGTTTTAGAGCATAACACCATTGGAAAATTTTAGATACCAGATACCAACAGTTATCAATGAAAACAAAAGAACAGCTTATGAATCTTAACAAGAGCACCCCATGGCACTGGCTCAAACTCTTAACCCTTCTTCTTGCTGCCAGGACTTCTGGTGCCCTTTTAAAAGTTGGAATGAGAGGGCACCAACTCTGCACATGGGCATCAGCAGCTGTGGGTTATGTCTCTAGCAGAGACCTAATAATAGTCAGGTGAGACTGAAGGTGAGGTTAGCCTGATGCTGGAATATTAGAGTTACAATATAAACTGTTTCTAGGGAAAGTTAGGGTGGGAGGAAAGAGGTAAGTAATAACCTCTCTTCTGAGCACATCTGTATCTATAATAGCAACTTTCTTCATTTCAGGAGATTATTACTGATTTTTTTTTGTCAGTTGGCTTCCTCTACCTGAGTCTGTGATTTGAGGCCTATATCTCTCAAGTTCTTACAAAGTTTTAAAAGGGACAGTTGTGCTTTCAGAGGCCCTGGGTGAGCTGGTCCCCCAGCACTGAGCCTGTGCTCTGTGATGAGTTCATCCCAGCCTGAGCACAGCGTGGGGATGGACACAGACCTGTTCTCTTGCTCTCATCGCTCCCAGCTGAGAGTTTGCATTTCTGGAATTCAGACCCATGTTGCCTTCACGCTATTGAGGCACTCAAGAAGCAGTCATTTCCTGCTATGTTGGTTTTTTATTCTTCAGTTATGTTTATTTCTCTCTAGGGTGGAGAGGCTCTCAGAACAATTTAGTGGCCACTGGACTACAATAATGTTAGCTTATCTTCTTATTGTATGTGTTTGATTTTCTTCTCATTTTAGTTTGTATATATGTGGTGGCTTATTGACATGTTCAGAAAACTTAAGTACGTCCACCAATTCCTTGATGTGATTGATGGTGAAGACTAAAGGAAGTAATCATCAGTGTTTCATTTTCAAATGGTTTTAAATTACTCTTTGAGTTGAGGCAGCAGGTGCCCTGTTCCACTTTGTCCCTGCTGTGCTCACCATCAAGCAATGATTTGGGTTGTGGAAAGGCTGTGTAGTGACTCAGGAAGTATTTAAAAGAGGAGCTTTCATTCTCCAGCTGCACTCTACCATTGCCACAGGCTACAAGAACATGGCAGAGCCTTTGGCTACAGCAAGATGTGAAAACATTGCAGCCTATGCATGGAGAATATGTGCTGTTAGAGATAAACACGTCAGCGCTCCACCATTGTGCATGTGGCTGTAGCTGAGAGGTGTTTGAGCGGATGGCATAGCACATTTAATTACTAGCAGGAAAAATCACATAGTAAGACTGTCCATTAGTGCTGTTGTGGCCAGCTTTGTTTTGCGAAGGCTATAAAAGTTTTTTGGGGTCTAATGTCATAGGGATAAGGAATAGCTTTGCTTTTCTGAAATGTCCCTGACCTCAGTTCTGTAGGCTAGCTTTTCCGATGTGTGGAAATCTCTGTTCCAATGTGTGGAATGTTCCGATGTTCCAATGTGTGGAATCTCTGTTGAGATTCAGTGAACTAGTCAGTCATTTGAACTAGTCATCATTTGATCGTGATTTTGCAAATTGGCAGATTTTTGCCTTTGAGGTCCACATTACCCAAGCCAAGTTCTTTTACCAAATACCTCACAAAAGCACAAAAGGAAGTTCAGAACACAGAAAAATGTCAGGAATCTGAATCAAGTCCTCTCACTTGAAAGTCTTTGTAAATGTTCAACACAAAACAGATAGGTATGCTTAGTGAGGCTAGTAACCCTACATATGTGAAATATATCTCTATTGCTATTAGTCCTTACAAAGCAGGTATATGCAGCGCGAAATCTTCTCTAGGCTCCACATTGCAGTACTTAGAGCTCCTGAAGTGAGAAAGGCAATCCTCGCCTTGCTGACAGGTGGAATGGCACTCTCTTTGCTGGGAATGCTGTGATAGCTATTTTCTTCATTATGCACAGCACGAGCCTTCATTTCTTACCAAACTATTTGCTGCAGGCTTTTCCTCCGTGTGCTGGGATGTATTTGTCCGGGGAAACATGCTCTTCTTTCACCTTCGAGGTTCTTGAAGGGAACTTCTCCTGAGGGACTCGCTGTGGCAAAGCACCCAGCCACATGGTAGCACTGAGCCTCAGGGTTACCTTGAGAGTAGGCTTTGTAGTCTTTTGTTGTTTTCTCATCTCTGTGACTTCAAAGGTGGCTTTACTGAAGGTGAATTCCACTTCCCCCTCCCCATACATATCCAAAGGGAATTTTATCTTAGTAGGATAATTCAGGGTGAAGCTTGGGTTATTGCAGTTTTGTGAACTGTGCTTTCATCTCATTGTTAGGGACCATGCTGTAGTGACTAACTTTGAATTTTCAGTCCTGGAATACAGACAGACTGAACTGCCACTCATGGATGTAATTATTTAATAGCACAATATACACGTACCATGTTTTGTGATATTAGTAAATGGGCATTCACAGGTACTAAAAGTAATCAACAGTAAGAATAATAGCATAATGTGCAGCGGCCCTAATCCAAAAATGAGAATGCCACTGTGCTAGGTGTGGTACAAACACCTAACAAAATTAGCATGCTTGCACAAAAAAGCTTCCAGGAGGAATAAAATGGGTGTGGAGATTTCATTCCACATACCATAGATGGCAGGTGAAAAAAAATGGGGGCAGAAACCTCAGAGGGGCTTCAGGAGAGCCCAGGTTTGGCAGCCATGGAGCCAGACCGTTTTAAGCCTCCCTTCCCCTCTCAGCACACACATGCTGTTACTGGCATCCCCTGGCCTTAAATCCGAGCTGCATCCCTGTGCCGGTGACAGCACGGCTCCGGCCCCATCCTTTACTTCCCATAGATACAGCAGAAGCTATATAAAATCTAAGCAACTTAGCTACAGGTGGTGTAGGACACGGGGACATGCTCCCCAACGAACATTTCTTCTCAGGAAAGACAGGGAGTGGATGAAACCATTCACAGGCCAGTCTGGTACCGGCATACCGGTTGTGTATGTTCAACAAATGTCCATTAATTCAAAGAGCGTTTGCGATACATGTGTGTGTGTATAACCTAGAACTACCCTGTGACTTTGTAACTGGTAACCTGGCCGCAGCAAAGCCATGTCAGGTGAGGCGCCTGGCTCCGACCGCACGGTTTCACGTGGATTGGTTCAACAGGCGAGCAGCTATGTCTGGAGAAACGGCGGCAAGAGCTCGGTGAGCCCGGCCGCGCCGCACAGGTGGCGGCTGGTTGGGTGCCGAGCTCGGCTCTGCCCAAGCCCCCTCCTTCTGCCCAACATCCCACGGGAGCACGGAAGGGACCGCAGGACGCAGACGCCACAGCGGAACCCACTTTCCCCGCCCGCGTTGCCGT
>NW_009633978.1:0-22096 GCF_000690535.1 Cariama cristata
CCCCCTTGTCTGAGGAGGATGGGGCTGTCTCTGCAGTTTCGCAAGCGTTTGGGAAACCACAGGGACGTTTCGCACGGGTGAAGCTTTGTGCTTGGCGGCGTTTGTGGGAACCTCCCTGAGATGCGGCGCGGTGTGGCTTCACGCTGTTGGTAGCGGGAGTTCGTTTTGTGCAACTGTCCTTGTTAGGCAGGACGCGTGTCAGCTTTCCTAGGCTGAGATGATGAGAGCGGCTGAAAATCAGGTTTACTTGCATCCGAGGCCATAGATGTCTTCAGTTATTTTCATTTTTTCCTAAAGTGTACTACTGTGTTGGTTTGGATCTACGTAAACGCTACACCTACACAGTCAGTTGTGCTTGCTCCGTGATTCCCTAGTAGCCCACAATGCATGTGCTAGTTTGCGACCGGACTCCCATCTGAAAAGAAATAGCTTCTTCTGACAGTGCAGCTTCTACCTGAATCTGCTCCAGCTGATACACAGCCAGGCTGCTTCCAGTGATGCTGATCTTGAATCGTACGGACTTAGGCCAGCTCACAACAATTAGTCGCAAGGTTAGGACTTATTCCTTAGTGAGCGGAGGAAAGAGAGATACCAATGCAAAGTTCCTGCAGTATCAGAAGTATTTGTCCTTTTGATGTTTGTCTTGTCTTCCTCCTGCTTAAAATGACTGCATCTTTGGGGGTCAGAAGAATCTGCAGTTCTGATCTGACAGGCAGATCTGTCTTTTAAATTCTTGCCAGTTATTCACTGACTTCTGAAGTGGTGATCTTAGATTTTTTTTTTTTTTTTTTTTTAATAGGAAATAACTACAATAGTAGTGTGATGTTTGGGGGTGAGGGAGAAGGTGGTAGGGCAGATGTTTCTGCAAGACCAGTTAGACTAATGATTTAGAGAAAAGATCTTAACTGTTACATTAGACTTCCATGCTCACTGCATGTAGTCTGTGTAACTTCAATAATGACATATATGCTGAAAGGTAGCAAAATAGATTATGTTATTTGAAATGTGTGTATGTGCATGATTAATTAGACTTTGTTACTTGCTTTAGTGTATTTCAGACATGATTTGTTTTTAAACTGCTGCCATATACTTCTTGAAACAAGTGTATTTTAACTCTTCCTAAAAAAAATAAACACATTTACATGAGTCTACAGCAGTTTATCACCAAAAAATTTTCTAGGACCACTAACAAAACATGAAGCAGCAATGAACTGACAGGTTTGCACTCTAAGGCCCTCATCTAGAATAAACATTCAGTTCTTGAAAAGACCAGACTGCACCTGTAAAAGCTTCTCAGATGACCCTGAAAGGGAAAAAGGTAGACTTACAAAGGTTGCTTACCTGAAATGAGTCTTTAAGAAAAGATCTCGTAGTGAAAATAGGTAAGTTTAAGTAAAATACATAAACAAATTACCTAAATGCGTAACTTACATTTTCAATTTACATGAGTTGTGCTTATCTATAGCATAGCAATTTCCTAATTACAGACCCTATCCCACAAGAGTATCCTTGGGCAAAAAGATTTTTTTACATTCACCTGGAAACTCGTCGTGATTTCCGTCATAGTCTGGTAGTAATAATGTCTTTAACTGTAGTACTGAATGAGGTAAAGAGTTTCTGCTAACCTCTCAGATTTGCTGACGCAGTTGTTGTAACACCGTGTTATCCACGTGGAATTACAAATTATTGAGCTTTAAAACTCAGCTCACTTTCCTTGTCTTAACAACTCATAGAGTTTTTAATGGGATTATTTTTTTATGTGTTTCCCAGTGCAGTCCTGTATTTGGTTTTATAGTAGTACCACTGAGGAGGTGATTTGCTGTGGTGTGTGAGCAAATTTAGGAGGAAGAATAGAATACCTTTAGCTAGCACTACTTTGGAAGACAGTATAGTTAACCATAAACAGCTGCTATAACTTAGGTGTACAGGGCAGCAGATCTGTAGAACATTGTCCTTCTTAAGAAATGATGCAAAGTTGGGGGTTTGGGGTTTTTTTAGATAAAATACGGCTTTATAGTTTTCAGAAATCAATTCAGGATTTCTGTTTCTACAGGTACAAGTACGTCAGTGATCCACATTGCATCTCTGGCAGCTTTTTTCAATGTGTAAAGTTGTTACACTATTTTAAAAATGTCTATATAGTGTAATGTGTGGTTTTGTTTTAAGTTTTAAATTTTTGTTTCATGTTTTAAATTACAACACCTTTAAAGCCTGTGGAATGATGCTGTCTTTTATTGACTTAGAGTCTACTAAAGATTTATAACAATCATAGGTTTGTTTTTCATGGTGAGAATGTGCCTGTTATTTCAAGTCATCTGCTTTCAAGCAAATTAAGTATTGATGAATGCCTGAATAACTAGCCTGAATCTTTGATCTGTACTCTCAGCTATGCATATTAGTGTCAGCTGGAGGAGAATGAATACAATTATGGCAGCCAAATTTTGGACACGAGTATGTTGAAAGAGCTGGCCATCATAAGTAGATGCCATTTGCTAGACTTTCTGGGAAGCGTTTGTGCCATCTATCTTTAGGAGTTTTAATTTAGGTGCTCTAAATTGGCTGTGGAGAAAGCTAATTTTTTTTCTGCTGATCTTGACAGGGGGTTTATGCTCACCTGTGGTATGAATCCCCTTTCGCAGAATTCCTTGTTTTATCTTCTGTATTCAGAATTAATTGAACCTTGCATGAGACAAGGAGTGCTAGCATTTGATGGTCATGCTGATGCTTTAAAGAATCTGATATAATGTAGTTTTTCTTTGTAATTCCATTCTGATGTCAATGTGACATTCCCTATGTCAATGTGTACTTCTGGTATGAAATCTGACATTTATCAGATGTCTTGCCACCTGTAGCCATGAGGCTGTGGTTGTGATCGTCTCTGTACATTCTGTACTAGTCTGTGTAATCAGTGTTGTACTTATGTTCCAGGGGAGCAAAGGCTATATTTACAGTAATTTCTGGTACAGCCAACACAGGTAAACAATTCAAAGCCAAAGTGGAATCACTTAAATGAACTGGTCTATGTGGATTTTGGAAACTATCCGTCATCTCTCCATTACAGGCAGAGTTCTCTGCAGCACTCGAGTATTGCTTCTCTTACATACCTGCTGTCAGTACAGTGCATTCTGGCGTCTGGCCTTTTCACAGGTTTGTGGAGTAGCATTTTCTTACACTGGGTTAAAAGTGGCAATTGGCAATTTAATGCTCATCTAAATAAGTAGCATTACCTTTATTCCATGAACTACTGTGATAGACAGATGTTATATATATGTAAATATTGTCTTGAGAAACATATCATCCGCGTGAAAGATGTTTAGATGTGTGGGGTTTTTTTTCTTCAGCTTTTCCAGATCCTTAATGGTACAATTTTGCCCGCTCTGGTTTTTAGTGAACACAGTCCTGCTATGGGACATAGTGCTGATGTCCTGCTGTCAGCTGGGTGGGACAGGAGGGGGCAGGTCCTTTGCTGAATTCAGTACCTCAGTGCAGTGTTGTGTGTGCTCCACACCTCTTGGTTTCCTCATGGAAGGTGTTGAGTTTGACTTCTGGAGTCGTTCTGTTAGTTTTCTTACGACATCGGCAGTTCTTAGCTTGTGATTGTTTTGTTCATTGTAGTGTAGGCAATGTTTCTCGCAATACTGACATGTTTACAGGCATTTCTGTTGTCTTTGAATTGATTGTGATCTCTCACGCTAACTGTAGTTTGTCATTTGAAATGCTCGACTTAGATTCACAATGATACATAGGCTAAGGTGGGCGTTTAATTATTTCTGCACATCGAAAATATTAGCTTTGAGTTGATTGATCTCGGCAGTTGGCAGATCTATCAACTTTAAGAACTCATTCAAGATACTGTTTTGGGGTTGTGGTTTTTTGTGGTTTTTGGTTTGGTTTTGGGGGATTTTGTGGGGTTTTTTTTGTTATGGTCTTTTTCAAATATAATTCATAGCTGTATTTCAATAGTGAAACTTTTAAGCAGTTTTTCAGGCAAGAGTAAAGTCTTGTAATTGTTTTTTCAGTCTTGGTGACTTGCAAGAGGGGAATAGTTTAATCAGTAAAACTAGATGTGAGAATCTCTTCAGGGAATTTTTAAGTTTAGACAAACTAAAGTGGTTAATCGTGCTATATCCTTGCATATGTGATACTGTACTCCTTATTCTCTGAAGTAAGTTTAGATGGCTCACCCATTGGAAACAGAGGGGGAAAAAAAAATCGTATGTAACAGGTGGAAAATGAGGCTCAGCAGCTTAGTGACCCCATCTAGAATCGTTGGTGGGGTCTGTTTTAGAGCTAGGAGATGAACTCTGATTTCCCGGGACCTGCTCCAGTGACGCAACCACAAAGTTACTGCTAGCTCATTCTTATCCATAACAGTTACCATATGTTCCCTTTGATGCAAGGAACCCCCTGTGGTATGCTTAATGTTCCACTTAACTCTTTCAGAGCAAATGTGCTGCCTTTTTGTTTGTTTAATTTTTATTTATTTGTTTGTTTGTTTATTGAGTGAAGCAATTCAACTGTTTAAAAAGTAGCATGTGTCTTCTAAATACATTATTATTGTCTAGGTCTGTTTTCTGACACAATGTCTAAGGTTCCATTTAATTTCAGTAATTAAATTAACATTTAATTTCAAACATTAATTTATCGGAACATGCTTAAGTATATACAGAAGATGTGAAGAAATGATATTTTATTGTGATGTCCAGCAAAACATAGCTTTGAAAAATAAAATCTTCTTTGTCCTCCAGACTCAAAAGGTGGTGGTTTCAGGATGTAATCAGACCATGATGAATATTATTGATATTATTCCTTACAAAACGTGATTGCCAAGATTAGTTACTGTTAGAACTTAGACTTGCGTGTTAAACAATTTTTTTCACTTAACAGGGAGTCTTTCTCCTCCTGTCTTTCAGCAGTTGACTTTTGTTGTATAGCCACCTTGGAAATCCTGAGTTTTAGGAAATAGTGAGGTTGCTCCATAGCTTAGTCTACCTTCTTAGTAGAATTTATTAAAATAGCTAAATGACAAAACGAGCGTAAACGAGTAATGCTTTAGTTTACTTCAATATTAGATTGCAGCCTTTGTCATTTATCATGCAAAGAGATTCTGAGAAACCCACTGATGTCTGACACCCTGTGTGTGCATTACAAGGAGCTGCAGCAGGCAGCCGTGCTGTGCCCGTCGGCTGCCCCGACTGACGGGGGAGGACCCCGCACGTACCCCTCTGTGTGTGAGGGCGCGGGGCGTTTGGGTGGGCCCAGGCCTGCAGAAGGCAGTGAAGGTGAAGCGTACCTGCCTTCTCGTGCAAAGACAGTCTTGGTAACAAGATTTTTATACTGTCAGGTGCTAGAGTCACTCTTAGGATACTGTGTGCGAGCAGGGAAGGAATTTCTTGTATTTTCACGTGTGCAGCAATGGTTGGGTGTATTGAAGCAAGTGATTTCTGCATGTATATTTCTTCTCCCTCTTTGGAGCAGATAAACGGAGAATAGGTGGTGTGTTTTGTGTGTGTGTTTTGTTGTTTGTGGTTGGTTTTTTTTTTGGTTTTGTTTTTTTTTTTTTTACTAAGGCTGCTGAATTGATGTGTTAAGTGTAATAATTTACCACACGTACAGGTAGGGAACTAAATGAAAATTTCACTTCCCTGTCTGCATCTCCCCCCCGCCCCGCGATGAACATACATGATTTGGAGCTTGTTTTAGCTACAGAAAGTGGTTGGCCTGGACAAAGATTTTTATGATACTGTATGTCCAGCATCTTGGATAATGCCATGGCACTTGTCTGACTTCAAGCTGAGTGAATTCAGAGAATTAAACTCACTGAGAGCTGCAGACTGCTTTTTTTTTAGTTTCCTTTTCTGACCTGACTTGGCACAGGGCTGGACAAATGCCAGTGCCAAGGAAAACAGCACAGTGGAGGAAAGGGAACTGCTTTTCTGTATTGTTAAACTATACTCTTGAGTCTTATTAGATAAGAAGGTGGTAGTTAAACTATACTCTTGAGTCTTATTAGATAAGGAGGAGGTGGTAGTGTGAAGTAGATAGGGTTTACAAAATCACACAGTTGAAGTTGCCCAAGTATCCTAACTTAAGGAAGTTTGGCTTTGTACCTAAATGAACTGCATGTTAATAGCTTATATCCGAGGTTGATTGTCTACAGGGAGGCAAGCTTCAATGTCCTGCTGTTTCTTTTAATACTCAGCAAAGGAAGAAGTCAGTCACCTTAGTCAATAAAGTTTAGAATAAATTATGTTGAATTAATGGAACATGAAGTAACAAAGTTTTATGTAAAAGAAATACTTGCAGTAATTTTATGTTTGATAAAAATAAAGACTCGTGTCTTTAGATTTTTGTTTGATTTTTTAAAAAAAAATTTAGGGAGTTTTTAAGACTTGCGTGTCCTATTTTTTACATAGTATATGCAAAATGTATTGAATGTATACTATAAGAGAACCGCTAAAGAAGTCTAAGATGATAGCTCACTCCTGCTACTTACATATAATAAGTTTTAATCAGGTCAGGATTTAGATAAGTGCTTTGGATCCGTGCAGCTTCACAGCTCAGGAGTTAGGGCACAAGTCATTAATTCAGATCCTATTAAAGCCTTATATTTTAGTTAAGCACTGGAATAGATTGTGAAAACTCCATTACTGAAGATTTAAGAAGGGGTTAGGCATAAACATCTTGTGAGCGACATTGTAGGAATAGCTGATCATGCCTTGGTGCACTGAGATAGATTGGATGACCTCTCAAGGTCCTCTCAGTCTATTTTCAACTATTTTTCTGCAGACCTAAGAATTTTTTCTCAGGGTAGCTCGTTGCTGCTCAGAATAGCAAGTTTGAGCGTGTACAGTTCGAAAGGCTTTTACTGAATGTAGTTCCATGCAGCGCCTTGTGTTGCGAACAGCAAATTTGTTATGAATGTTTCAGTGGGAATACTGTATTCTGTGCTGCTTTGAAACAAGCCAGAAGCATGGTTATAGCTTTATTGAATTGAAGGATGGCACCGTTCTTGAGCTTTATCTGTCAGTTGGGAGTCCCTTGAAAAGACGAGTTACAAGAACTAAATAAAGTTCTTGTGTGTTTTGAAATATTTATTTTTGGTATTCTAAACTTTATTTCAGACGGTTTAAAGCAGGGGGGGAAGTTTTTTATTAAATCCTGTAACTGCGTTTAAAAGTTGTTGGCTAAGTCTGGAAGTTTTGGTAGCTGAAAACTAGGAACTACCTGGGAGAAACACCAGTCTTATCCAGGTAATTTATTTAAATTATAATTTCAAAGCACAGTTAAATCATTGCCTGTATTACTCATTAGCATGTTAAAACTTCCAGTTAATGATTTTTAAATGTTGTGATTCAGACGTCTTATCTTGTCTGCTTATTTGTGTACTCAAAACATCATCCTGCACTGATATAGAGTTCTTAATTCTTGATTTGTCCAATTGTTAAGTATATAACATGTTTTTTATTATATCTTAATTGAGGGATATGGTTCTCCTAAAAGGCAGCAATTACATGGAAAAGTCAATAGTTATATAATACACTGAACTCTGTTAATAGTATAAAGTCTGGTGACTAGCTAACATGCTCAAGCCCAATATTAATACTTAGGAAATGTTGAGGTTAATGGCAGAAGAATTATACCAAAAGCTGTAACTGGTATCAATTTCATAAGAGGTTTTAAAATAACTGACAACCATAGTCAGGTAAAAAAGTTAAAATATTTGGCAGAGAAGCTACTTAAACAGCCCCAAATAGTCCAGCAATAGTCTAAATGCGAAGCAGAGATGTTTTGGGGGTTGAAGAAGATATTTGGTGGTGTCTAATATCGAAGAAGCTTTGAGGACAAAATGATGTCCTTCAGAAAAAAATCCTGTTAAACTGTAGGAAAGAACATGAAGTTCAGCTAGGTAAGTCAAAATTAGCAGAACTTTGACTTGCAAACAGAATGTGAGAATGAAGATGCTAATCTAAATCCAAAAACTTCAAGTGTATACTATCTGTAATATTATTGATGACAGTAATGGGAAAAATAGGAAAAAGTGAGTACTACAGGAAAGAATGTTTTGTCCACTTAATTTTGCAATTAATATTGTTTAGATACCTGTAAAAAAACCTGTGTGATGGGAATGATGGGTACCTGGCATTATTATTAAAATAAGATATTCTGCACCAAATTGGTAAGCTCAAATTGCTGTTATGGATGCTAGATGGTGTATTTTACATACAAGATTACCCATGTGGGTCCAGTGCTAATCAGAAGGATAGATGGGAATAGCATTAGATTTATTGTGGAGGTTCCCAAGGCAGTACAATTTTGCCAGACTTCTGAGATGAATTGGATCTCTTGCATTAAATGTTGGAACCATAATTAAAAAAAAAAAAAAATTACAAGTGATGTTAAGACTGTAGATCAATATATAGTTGTAGTGTGTAGAATGTAGGATATTCCCTGCTTCGCCAAAAGTGGTTAATTGATTGTGGGTGGGATCTGGGCTACGTTTCTTGAGGTACTCCTTTCTTACAAAGGATTTAGTATGATTGTGTTTTCTTAATAGCAATACCCTAACATACGCTACGACTTGCTGCCTCTTGGTCCCTTCCAGTGCGGTTATTTATGGGCACGTGTTACTGGTCAAGAAGTGAAATAATCTGAATTAACAAAAAAAAAAACCAACCCCAAACCCTTCTTTAAACTGTTTTTTCTTTTTGCCAGGAAAAGCAAGTACTTCATTATATCCTAAGAGTACAGTGAGTTTAAACTTGTAATTTTTGATTGCTAGAAATATTGATGGTTGATTTCCTGTTTTGTAGTTGATTGACTTTTGTGTCAGAGATTCTGTCAGTTCATATGGGGGGGCATTCATTTACCAGATGCCTGATGCAGATTCCCCGATGTTTGTCTTCTTTATGCTTAGTTAGGGAACTTGTAGGATCTGTTTTGTGTTCCTGTCCATGTGCCTTCAGGAAGACTGCTGGAACCCAGTTGTGTTTAAGTATTCATTTCTGCCAATTTAGTGAAATGTGGCAACAGGTTTAAAAGCTTTTGGAAGTCAAATTTGTAGCTAACTTAACATGACTGTTTCCACTGGAAAACAGAATAGGAAGTGGAAGTTGAGTGGATTGGAAGAGCATTTTGTAGGTTACCTTTATAAGGGATGTGCACTCTCCTTTCATGGCGTAAATTGATTGCTGATGTGTTTAGGTGTAAGCAGAAACTCTCTGTGGACCTTTTCTGTTATTTTTGTTATAGTTCTCTTGTGCTGTCATCTGCAATATGTTCTACTTTTGGAGCCAGAGTGCTAGAAATGACCAGATCTTTGATCCGTTCTGCTTGCTTAGTGTCCCACTGTGGGAGGAGTGCAGCTGAAGAATATTCAAGGTCTGGAGTCTGTCTTTTGAATTGGACCAATCTGTACAGGTGAAAGATAAATTCAGCCTTCTCTTATTCTGTATTCGTCAGACTATTATATCGAGACCCAATCCGTTATGTCGTTGAAACATGCCCTATGTTCTAGTTAAATACTAGAGGGAGTCTATGCCCAGCAAAATGGAACCTGTTTCATTCTCTCACCTCTTAAGCGTGCTGCTGACCTCCTCACTGCACAGTGGTTTAAATATTGCTGCTTCTGGTAGGAACCTTGTGGCTTTACATTTTAACTCGTAAGAAAGGCAGTACACTGTAGACTTCCTGAATACACAGCTGCTTTCTGTTTAATAGTATGATATACCAGCAAACCGTAAATCATATATACATATTCTTCTTTACCTTACATGGCTCAGACTGTTCTGAGAAAAACTGGTTCTACCATCCAGTGATTCCTTTAGCGTAATCATCGCTTGGGTAGACCTATCTAAAAAGATCTTGCTAATCCAGTGATCTGGCTCAGACATGACTGCATGGCGCACATGCTGATTTCTTGAGTTTGTTCCTACTTCCAAGAAGTGTGTTTGGAATGCATTGCTCGAATTCAACTGAAAAGTAACTGAAAGAAATGCAGGATTAAACAGGAAAACCAGATTGTACAAAGCGGTTCATTTGTGTTGCAAAAGTTTGCTGTGTTTTTTCTGGTAGACTGATAAAATGTTGAAAAAGTCAATGAGGTTAAAGATTAGAGCCTTTTTAAAAGCAGAGGTTAATATCGCCTTTTTGTCTTCAAAGAGAGGCTTGTCTCAAGTTTCTGATAGTGTGTTCCACTTTCAACTGTTTCAGTTGCCTTAAAATAGTAAACATGAAATCTTAAAGCTTGCTGTGTAGTAAATTCTTATTTAACCTGCAGTTAACCTTCATTATTATTCAGCAGAATGATCGTTGCAGCAAGAATCACTATTTCTGAAAATCTGCATGTGGAGTCAGTTAAGAGCATATGGCTTTGATACACAAATTGCCTTACTTTAGGCCCCAGAGTTTAGCCATCATTAGCTGTTAGGATATTATAGACTCCTCCTTTCCTGCTAAAGTCAATTGTCTTATTTATTTGACTGTTTTTTTTTCTCATTTTTTCCTATTGATGAGATACTTTGGAAGCTATCTTGTAGCATGATCAGAATATAGAGATGTGTAGCTAAAATACAAATGTTAAGTTAATTTAAATATATGCCATAGATAGGAGAAAAGGGGAAGTATGTGACTTGTGACCTTGATGGTAATGATACACGTATGCACAATATGCTTCCTTGTAAACGGGCTTTATTAAAAACACTCATTTCTGTTACTTAGCTAAGCTGGTGTTTTTATGGTCTTCTATTTGATAATTTCAACTTTTTATGTATCTTAAAGAAGGATAGTACAATATTCACTGCCTGTACACTATAAGTAAAAGTTGCTACAGTGAGGGGAATTCAAGCTTTTGGGAGCATCATCTTATCCAATTACCTTTAGCTGTGCAACTAGAAGGTTGTACTGACTGGCCTTAACTGAGACAGCTTATAAAGATTATATTCGCCTGTGTAGTAACCTACAATGTGTGAAGCTGATTTCTTACTAGTCCTCCATCATGGAAAGATGACTTCTAGAGTAGACTAGAGTCATACTAAAAGTCTCGAGTATCTTCCTGAAGCCAGTTAAGATGAGAAAATGGCAGTGCTACCATGTGCCAGAGCTCTGCACCAGAGAGACAATCGGAAGCCCAATCTTCTTCCCCTCCCCATCCCCTAAAAAAACAAAACAAAACAAAACAAACACCCACCAAACAAACAAACAACCAAAACAAAACCAAAAAACACCTGTGTTGTATTTGGACAATCTATAATTCTCATAATTCAACTTTATCCAGATGTATCTTTTAGCAAAAAAAATATGCTCAGGAGGAAATTTGGTAGAGAGCTGGTAATCATCTGAGATTGAACATTGCGTGTGTTTGCAGTATTTGAAAATTAGAATTCATAAATGGTTACAATTTAATCTGTCACTTCATGTAAAAGATTCTCCTCCAGCCACGTGCAAGCTGGAAGACTATATTAATCAGAAGTTGTTACAGAAAAATGCTAGGAAGGTTCCACATAAGAAGTCTGCAGAAAAGCTGAACTGTGAGAAGGAAGGTATAGAATGAAGCTAAAATCTCTGAATCTCTGAACAGCTTTTATTAACTTTCTAACATCTAGAAAATATTCACACCTGTGTGTAACTTTAAGTAAATTAAGTTCCGAAAAAATCGATTAAATAGGCTTTGTGTTCTCTAGGGAAACAATGCACAAATTAACCTAAATTATTCCTCCAGTGTAATGGAAAATGTAACCATTTTTAATAGCTTTTCATTTGTTTCTAAAATCATATTGAATTGCTCTTAAACTTTAGGAGCAAACTAAAAATTAATGCTCCAGGTGATACCCCGTACCATAACTTAAGAAATACATATTTTTTCCTTACAACTTGTTAATATTCCTGCTTATTGTGTAAGCAAGATCATTCTAAGTCTTTCTGAGAAAAATGTCTCTTAGAGATTCTCCAAGTATAGTATCACTGACAAGGAAAAGAAAGCATTTGTTGATCAACAAGGTATTTAAGCTTTTTTTTTTTTAAATCTTTATGGCTAAATTTCAAATTCGGAAGCATATGTCTGTATGGCTTGTGAGAATGGTCCTTGGAAAAGTACAGAAAGTAGTAGATGCTGGCTAATAAAATTAGCATTGTGTTCACACTTTTTATAAGGCTACAGTGTAGTTATAAATTTTCTTGAAGTAGTCATGGTAGAGTAAGGACTGATTTGCTACAAAAGAACCTGTTTATCTGGCCTTTGTTGTGGCTTTTTGCTGTTCAGTCTTCATCAGGTTTAACTCTTTTGGAGAAGTTGTAATAGTGGAAAATAATGTCTAGCTGTGTACTAGTAAGGCTTCAAATGCCAGATTGTTTTATGTATTTCTTACTGTGACTTCGTCTAGTTTGATAATATGTGAAGATCAAAGCGAGAGCGGCATTGCATGCCAGCAATATGCAGTCTTCTGTGTTTACTTTCAGTGATTTTTATTTTTTTTTTTTAAATAGAACATGGAGAAGAGAACAATTGATCCTCTATAGTAGCGTGCTATAAAAGCACATCTGTAATATATTTCTTTCTGTACTTGGATTCAACATTTCTAGTAACTTGCTGCGTCTGTTTTTTTTACAGAATGGACAGCAAATTGTGGATGAACCTATGGGAGAAGATGATACCAACCCACAAACTGTGAGTAAAAGATGATTGTAATAAAGATAGACAGTACAATATTGTAGCACACTGATACCACTTAATTTACAGGCAATTTACCACTGATGTTTTGTTGTTTAGGTTTACTAGACATGAGGTGCAATCTAGGATCCTAATATATTTTAGAGGTTCTTTCTCACTTAATCTCTTGTCTGGTTTGGTATCCTACTGTTTATTCTGATGAACTTTTATGCTTTCCCTAGTATTTTTGTATGATACAGGCTCTCCCTAGTATTTTGAGTGTGAGGTAGGCTTTCCTGTGGAAAGCACAAAGCTGAATATGGTAGAAATTATAATTGGGTTGGGAAGTGGGAAGGTTTGATAGTAAGATGTGGCTAGTTAGAGCATTGCTGAGTAGGAAGAGAGGTTGAGCTCCCCTTTTCTTATCTTGGCAAACCTTAAGAACATGTAGTTATTTTCTACTGTCCACTTTTCCTAGTGCCAGCGAGCAAAGCACTTCTGTTTGCTTCTGTTAGTCTCAGTGCCTAGGTGAAAATATTTTACATCTGTGAGTTCCAGAATATGCTTTGTTAATAGTTAAGGTTTCAGTTGTGGTCATATTCACAACAAAGGATTCTCTCATGGTTAAATTCCACACAAATTCAGCTGCAGGTACATGTGCGCTTGCTGTATGAAGTATGATTGTTTCAGTGTGGCAGCGTACAACATAGTTTTTCCCCTTCTATTTTGATATGTAACGTGTAACAGCATCTATCACCTTTGTTTTTCCATACTGTCATAAGATTCTTGGCAGGATCTGTCTGTGCCTTTTTGTTGTCAGCGTTAGTCATTTCATATTTTCCTTATTGACCTGTGTAAAACTAGATTATTTGCATAACAAATCTTCATTAGCCTGGAAGAGTCTTTCTGTTCCCTTTCTTCATAGAAGCAAGAAACCAAGATACAAAGTTTTAGGTCCTCTTCCTGGGCTTTTGTATGGAAGTTTAGATGTGTCACACTGGAGCGCATTCAAGAATAGCAAAACTAGTCCATTGAGGCCCAGAGGTTTCTTAGGTCTTTCCTCTTGTGATGCTAATTTGGCTAAGTTGGAGTGGAAGAGAACTTCTGTTTGTTGGTGCAGAGCAGACAAAGCTAAGAGCTCCAGAAATGTTTGCATGGAATACTCGAAGATGATAGCTGTAGGAATCAATTTAGATAGTGACTTAAAACCTCTTCCCTGCCTTAGATAAGATGCTAAATGCTGAAACATGCTTAGTGAAATTTTCATAGTGATGCGATAGCCAAAGGCGGAGGCTGAACTGTTAATGTAGATCTTGAGTGTTTGCTGTAAATCAGAGCTCTGAACTAGTGCATTGTGAAGTACACATAGGAGTAGAGTGGTCACTCTGAGCTTGAACTAGCAAGTGAACACAAAAAAACCTGGGTATCACTCCCTTTTTCCTTCCTTCCCCATAACTTTTTTTTTTTTTCTCCAGCTATCTGTAAATTGTAAAAGCTCATACCTCATATTCATTTCTGCTTTCAGCATTCAATAGTCTTTCAGGGAAAGGTCAAGGGTGAGGAAGGACTGTGAAACTGTAGTTTCCACTGCTTTTCTTATTGAGAGGCATTAATCAAAGGAATTCTTAACCCAGGCTTCTTGAAAGTAGAGGTTGCTGCTGAGGAGAAGATCACAGTCAGGAAGGTTCATTGATTCTTTAAGTTCCTTATCTTCACATCAAACTTGCAGTTTACGGAATTTCATAATGTGAAGATACCAGTGAGTTTAGGATTTTTACTGCAATGCCAGTGACTTTTTCTCAGACATGAAGGCAACTTTAGTGTTTACCTGTAGTTCTGTGCTAGAGAGTACTAGCTGACTGTTAAGCCTGGTGAAAAATGGCCTTCTCAATAAAACACAATTTTTGGAACTCTGTGTTTGGTTGGAGTTCAGAGTTCGTATGCTGATACTGCATATTGTGCAGACTTCAGCTTGTGATTAGATGGTCAAAACTGCTTCCATCTATGCAGGATGGATATAGCAGGTGCAGCCCATGGTGAGGCCGGCTGTCCCCTGGCAGCCCATGGAGGCCCACGCTGGAGCAGATCCCCACCTGCAGCCCGGGGAGGACCCCACGCCGGAGCAGGGGGATGCCCGAAGGAGGCTGGGACCCCGTGGGAAGCCCATGCTGGAGCAGGCTCCTGGCAGGACCTGTGGCCCCATGGAGAGAGGAGCCCAGGCTGGAGCAGGTTTGCTGGCTGGGCTTGTGACCCCGCAGGGGACCCAGGCTGGAGCCGTCTGTGCCTGAAAGGCTGCACCCCGGGGAAGGGACCCACGCTGGAGCCGTGTGTTAAGAACTGCAGCCCGTGGGAAGGACTCACCTTGGAGCAGGCAAAGAGCATGGGGAGGAAGAAGTGGCAGAGACAAAGTGTTATGAACTGACTGCAACCCCCATTTCCCATCCCACCTGCGCTGCTTGAGGGGGAGGAGGTGGAAGAGTAGGAATGAAGGAGTGAAGTTCAGCCTGAGAAGAAGGGGAGGGTATGGAGAAAGGTGGTTTTAGTTTTGTCTTTGTTTCTCACTGTCCTACTCTATTTTTATTTGGCAACAAATTAAATAAATTTTCCCGAAATTGAGACTGTTTTGCCCATGATGGTAATTGGTGAGCAATCTCCCTATTCCTATCTTAACCCATGAGCTTTTCTTCACCTTATTTTTTTCCCATTGTCCTGTTGTGGAGGGAGAGTGAGAGTGGCTGGGTGGGTGTCTGGCAGCCAGCCAAGGTTAACCCACCACAACTATCAAATTTCCCTTTCAATATTTGATAATTGCAGAATTACTTATAAGTCGTTTCCTGTACTTTCTTCAGACATTTCCAAACTGCTGCTTTTTGGGGAGCAACCTATTTTAACACAATATGAACATCAAAAAATTCAAACATTTCTCTAATATTTTTTCTATCGTGCTCAAGCTACTTGATTAAGATTAGTTTAGCTTTTTACTGCCTCAGACCAGTACTTCAGGAACTTATTTTGCATTTATTTCTAGCTTGTGGTAAGCAAAAAACCTTTTACTAGATTATATAAAATAATACAGTTTTTTTAAACAAAAAATTACTATGGCTGCTCAGTCAGTTAGAGCTGGAAGCTAGCCTTTGCTGTCTGTCAGCTAATAAAATACTATTTCAGCTGGGATGTGATATTCTTTCAGTGCTTCGTATCTGTTTTGGTGCAAGATAAAGGCTAATTTTAAATTACCACTGAAACTCATTTAAGTTCTTCTGTTTAACTTGGCACTGCAATGGACTTAGAGCACTTATGTGGCACTGACAATTTATGAAATTTCTTGGCTGTAACTGGGGACAGTAGGGTGAACAGGCCTAGCACAGATTAGTACATCAGGTAAGAAGACAAAGTATTTTGATAGGTGTGTAAGGTATGCACATTCAGGATAAAGAGTTGCCATAGCTCTGTGGAGATAGAAGAAGCTGAAAACTTGAAAAACTGCATCCTTTTGCTGTGTTAAGTACTTGGATAGTATGCTGATAATGCAAATCAAATCAGAGGCTTTAATATTTATTTTAAATTTAACACAGGTCTATCTACATAGGAAGTCTGTCTAGTATTCTGCGTATCAAAAGATAAATTTAATTTTATTACATCCCCGTTCTTTTGGTCAAAAGTACAAGTTAATTGACAGGAGAGTCCGAGTTGCATAGCTTTGATTCAAATTTAGTAGTTTGTTTTGAGAAAAGCAGGAGCTTATTAAACATAAACAAAAAATTAGGTTCCAAGAATTTGTGAAAAGTTGTTTTCAGTAATAATCTGTAAGTTGCAGAAAAACTCAGGTATGTTTCTTTTTGGTAACCTAAAAGGACTGAAGATTACTTCTTTTCAGTACAGGCAGGAGTGGAACCTATTCAGGCTCAAACAACTGGGATGAAAAAGTAAACCCTCTCTCCGGTGGAGGTGGTTGAGTAATATTATTACACCTCTTGTATGCTTTGGTAAAACTTTAAACAAAACCCTACTTTTAAATAAGCAAAATTATAGCATACATAGAATTAAACAGAACTAAAGCATAAAGCAGTATATTCAAATATGCTGATCGGGATGATGAAAAACTAAATCTCTGTAGCTGTCATCCTCTTACTAAAAATACATAACTAAGATAACTAAGACTGTAGTCAGTGAGTAGTCAAAAGGTAGCTTAAGAAATGCTGGCCAAGAAAAGTTCAGTAGTTAAAAACATCTTTTTCATTTATTTTCCTCTAGTAGAATTTAATTAAAACAACTGTTTGCAGTCAGGAGAGCTCAGTATTATGACCTTTGTCTTGCCAATCAGTGTTTTTACAGAAGAATTTATAAGGAAAGCGTGATCTTAGAAAAGGCTTTAAGATACATCACAAAAATAATTTGAAGCATGTAGGCAATATAGTCTCTTTGTTGAAGTACTGAACTTGATCAGTCAATTATATGTAGTAATGTTGAGAATCTGTATTATACGTGCATGTATACTGTACAATTTACCATGAATCTATAAAACTCTGGTCAGCGGAGGCGGGGTCGGGGGGATGCGGTGCAGGCAGGGAGTTGTCGAGGTAAGGACAGGGAGACTGCTCACCAGTTACAGTCATGGGCAAAACAGCCCACCATCACTCAGGCAATAATACTAAACTGGAATAATCTGGGTCATCTCGTTTGTTGTGTCCCCATCCATGAAAATAATGAAAGATAAGAATGTTAAAATGAAGTAATTTGGCAAAAAAAGCATAATCAAACTGGCAAATGTTTAGATTTTAAAACATTTGAGGGTGGCTTTAACTGAGTTTTAGTTTCACCTCAATTTTTAGTATTATAGCATTGTACTAGTGAGAACGCGTTAGTTTCAGAAACTTTGTTTGCATTTTGGCAAGTTGAAGCACTGTTTCAGGACTGCTTTGAACTTCTGTTAGATGTTGCTGTTCGGATGCTCAGTAACAGTTTCCAATTACGAGAATAATCGTCTGCATTAACATGGCAATGAATATCTTTCTGATGATCATTTTGATATATTTTCCTTTTGCTGGTGTAACCTTCACATTTCAATTCTCTGTGTATTTTTGTCAGTTTTTTGATGTAAATTCTTGGCTGTGTGGTTGAGGTTGTAAGACATAGCTAGAATTTCTTAAATACTACAGAAATGTTTGGTTTGCAAGTATTCATAGACCATGGAGTTTGGGACTTCTCACTCTTGTACAGACTGATGCTTAATTTTAGCTGAAACGGCTACTTCTAGAGCTTATCATAGTATATGACAATTTAGTATTTTTGCAGTTTTTCTGAAAGATGAGGTATACAGTCAAGTTCTTTCACATTGCTTACACATTCTCAAATGTGTAATTATTGCCTCTTTATATGGAAAGCAAACTGAGAAAGCTCTCTTTGCAGCCATAGCAATGCAATTTTTTGAAAACGTAATATTACATAATTCAGTATAACAGCATGTTCCTTACTATGAAGTAAGTTGTAGTTTCTGTTAAAGCCAGCGATAACCTGGCCATATAATGAGACAGTGTCCACTGTGCAATAAAGGAAACAATCTGGGTTACAAATATTTAAACTCGGACTTTAACGTGGTCTGTAATTCTTACGTACCTTCGAATGTATTCTGCTAAATACACTTAAGTATATGTACTCATTTGATTGTAAAATAGAATTAAATACATAACTTGATTCTTGAACAAATAAGTTTCCCGAGCAAACCATTTACACCTGTAAAACTTGAATCCAGATATTTCTTTCTCAATGCTCAGATTTTCCTTTGTAAAAGGCAGAATACCTTTTCCCCCCCAATGTAATGAAATTGTAACTTCATTATCTTCCAGAGCGCTGTGCTATGCTGCAACTTGAATGAATTTTGCTAGAAACTTACAGTGAAGTGCATGCGTCTTACCTGTGTAAGAGTGGACTTAGTGATCCTCTTGTAAGAAGTTACAGCATCCTTGTAAACAGTGCAAAGCTTTTAGTCTGAGATGTTATCAAACCCATATAAAGAGGGCAAACCCTGGAATATTTTTTTTTTCTCCCAAGATGTTATCAGGTGTTGAGGAAAGGTTACAGCAAAACTCTTTCATTGTTGTCTTCTAATGGATTTTCTGAGTGGCTTATTTTGCACTTGGTGTCTTAGGTGCAACACGCTTTCTGGATCTCGGTCAGAAAATTGAATGATTTGAGAGTGTAAGCAACATTAGAAGTCAAGCTGCTTACTTGTTACATGAAGAAAAAACAGATGGTAGCCCTGAAAAGCCTGTAAACTAGCAGATGGAAACTGCCACGCCCCCTGATTAACAGAATATTGCTGCTTTGACTATACAAACATATTTATTATGAAGAGAAGTAAATTATTCAGCTTCTGAAAACTCCAAAAAGTAGCGCACTCTTCCTCAACTGTTGACCTTCATCAAATGAGGGCTTTTCATTCCTTATGTGTACTCCGTCTTTGTTTTTCCCGGATAATTGAAGACAATCCGTACTACAGAGCCTTGCTTGTCTAGCAGCATAAAGACTTAATTTGCATTATTACACTTCTTGGACTGAGGGTATAGGAAGATTGTCAGTCTACCTAATGGACTCCATTTAGATGAAATGTTTCAACTTTT
The DNA here is from genome assembly GCF_000690535.1 of Cariama cristata. NCBI lineage: Eukaryota > Metazoa > Chordata > Aves > Cariamiformes > Cariamidae > Cariama > Cariama cristata. The sequence continues at coordinate 19,267 of NW_009633978.1, forward strand.
TCTGGTTATATGTAAAAGTGAGCATCCCACTGTGGTGTGCACATCTTATTCAATAAAACCTATTGATTCCCACATATTCTGTATTGCTTTGAGAGTTCCTCCAGCATCTTCCAGTTCTCCTGTTCTCTGTGGAGGCTGTGAGCCCCAGTCTCTTAAATGTCTGGACAGCAAGTCTGATGACATTTTCTCTTCATTTTTGTAAATTCAGAACATCCAATTTAAAAGAAGAGGAGGGGAAGATGGGAGACGAACTCACTTTATATTTCTGTACCGGCGGAGCAAATGCGTTGTGCAAGAGGAGTTCTGCAGTTCACTGGACTGTCACCGACGGGCATAGCAAATTCCTTTTGTTTTGGAGATAGTTGTGTTTCACGATAAACATGTATAATACAAATCCTTATCAAAGACTTTAAGGTAAGGGGAGCAATTTGTCCTGTTATCACAGACTTCCCTGTTGGGGACTGTTGCCCTCTAACCTATCTTCTTCTCATACAAAGGAATATTTAAAAGGGCAAACTCCCTTCTCAGAGATTCTCAAAATGAATTATGTAGCATATATCTTAATGTTTCTGGTTGGCTGGTAGTGCTCTTTGGGAACCGTGCAGGCTCTATTCTCCCAGAACACAAGAAATTTTTTCCACCTGCTGCAGACCCATGCCAGTTATAGGAGACCTATTGTTGTGAAGTAACCCCTCTGACCCCTGAGCACTGTGCTTTGTACTTTACTGGGAGGTCACATAAAAGGTTTGGGAGAGCAATAGTCAGTAATTGTACGAATGATGCAGTTGAAATGCCTTATTCCTGTCACCCTTAGCAGATACAGCTTATCTGTAGCAGAATACACCCATACCCTTACAGCAAAAAGAGAAGAAAACGGTTATTTACCCACAGCATCTTATCATCTTTGAAGAACATTGTAGTTAATGTAGGTCTTACCACTTACTCTCCATTTATGCTTTTAGCTCTTCTTGCTACCATAGAGTTTAATTTAGTGATTTGGAGATTCCTGAAAAATGCTTTTCGCACATTCATATGTGTTCTTGACAAGGTAAGGCAGAGAGCTTGAATGGTCTCCCATTTATTTATTTAGATTTGTTTTAAGTCTTCAAAGTGTAAACAACTGTATTGCTGTTAAACCACAGTTCTTGAGATATTTCAGTTTTGAGGGGGAGGTAGCTGGAGGTTTAAAACAATTGACGAGAGGAAAGCTTCGAGTAATTTTTGTACTATTTATGAAATACTTGGAATCCTTGTGTTGCAGTAACCTCCTTGTGTTCAAGAAGCTTTGTTTATCCCAAAACACATATTGAATCATTTTTCCATGCTGTGCTACTGCTGTTGTAGTAGAGGCTGTTTCTTCAACAAAGGCCGTAACACACTGGACTGTAAAAAGTACCTTGTAATTGAGGACCTAAGGTGTGGTAGTAGTTACTGAATGCCTGCATAATCTATAATAATAATTATGTATATTCAGTACATAGAATTTGAAAGGTCCGTCCCTGTGGATGTGGCATAGATAAGACCTAGATGAGTACAAGAGAACACAAAAAAGGCACTGTTTTGCTTGTGGGGTCCTGATAAAGCCAGGGTCTTTATTTCGTCTCTGCATTTAGAGAAGAGGGTCTTCATTCACATTGAGAAGACATATCATCCAGGTTTTAAAGGCAAAGTTAGAATCTGATACTGTAGGCAGCCAGGATGTGGTATAGAGATAGAAGCAACATGTTCTGTCACTTGAAATAAATAAATTACTGGCTTTGTCTTCTGAAGAGGAATTAAAATCTAAAAAAATTGCAGTAATCCAGATATTTGTTAGAACCCAATCAAGGGAGGTCATTTGGAGGGTAGGTTTGTTTTAATGTCTTGTGCGGGAAGAAGTACAGTATTTTGCTGTATGTTTCCTTTGGTGTACAGAGTCACTAAATGGAATCACCTAGATCTGTTTATAACTGAGTACTTGTTGTAGATGCCTTTGACTAAATGTTACTTGCCTTTATTTATTTATTTATTGAAGAAAAACAAGTCTCGCTCCATATTCTAATGGAGCGTGCACTGTGTAATTCAGTGTACTTAATAAATATCAGAAAAACTAATGAAACTGTCAATAGTCAGAAAAATAACTTCTATACTAAATGCAGAGAGAGATCAAATTAAAACCTTCATCTGTAGATGTTCAAATTAGATTAAATTCTAATCCTTAGAAACAGTTCAAGTTTTTTTTAAACATTGAAAGAAAGCTTAAGTATTTTATTACTTTAAGAATTTTTTCGCTCTTTACAAAACGGTATAATATTGATGCATAAGTCAGACATTCAAGCTGGGTGATCCAATCCAATTCTGCAGTCTGTCTTAGCCTAACCTCTGTAACATCTGTGTAGCATTTTCTATGTGCAGGATTTCAAAGGGCTATGCGCAAGGTCAGTTTGGTCCTCTAACAACTCTAGTAAATAAAAATAGTAAGTATATGCATACCTCATTCTCTGCATTGAAGTCTAAAAAGTAGTGATATATGAGATCTTAAAATATTTTGTAAAATTAAGTTAAAATTCATAAAAAATACAGTTATCACATGCAGGACTTAAAATAGTTGCTATTCTGCTTAACTAGTGAAATGTTGCATAGTAGCATGATTTCTGAAATAGATGTTGATCTCTTTTGTTCTTTTCTGGGAACCAGGAATAAATAACATCTGCATGAGCATGTTGCTATCAGGCGATCTGCGTAAGTTTCCTGTGCTGATCTCTAAAGCATCAGCAACATGAGTACCACTGCTGCCCGGTTTGTCTTTACTGTGGCAGGGGGAAGGAACGTCTCTTCTCTTCTTTTCCCC
>NW_009633978.1:22119-73900 GCF_000690535.1 Cariama cristata
TTTTGACCTTTTTCCCTCCCTTCTCTCTCCCCACCCCCCAACTGTGTCTGACTTGCCTGACAGGAAGTTTTCTAATTGCCGGAACAGCTGGTCACAGCAAAAACGCCAGGGTTGGTCTTCCCTGCTAGACTTATGATCGCTCAGTCAGAAAATCTAAACATCATGATTTCTTAGTCATGTTTAAGTTTCTGACTCTACGTGTTCGTTCTATTCGGGTGAGCCTAGTTTCTTATTTATAAGAAAAAGAGGAGATTTTATTTTAATTAAACTTCTAATTTCAAAGCAATTTTAGTCTTTCACTGCTTTGGGATCAGTGCTGTTTGTATACAAAGCCATTTGTATTTTCTTTTTTTAAAAAAAAAAAGTTTGTAGTGTGCTCATGTTTTGTAGAAGTTTCTAAGGTACCTGTTGATAATTTAGCGTTATTGGGAAATTTTTACCCGTATGTAAATACTATAAAACTTAGGGTTTTTTTTCTCCAGGAAGGTATAAGCTTAGTTGTATGTTAAGTTTTCTCACTGAGTCTAGTTTTATTAAAATGTTTGTGTTTTTTAAATTAATACTTATTGGTTATTTTAGTAGTTACATTTTCATGTAGTACTTTAAACTGTAAAATATGGTTATGTGTGGAATGAGGTAAAATAACTCTTAAAAATAAGTCTTAAACTTACTTTTGAACATGGTATTCGGAATAGTGACACTCTTGCATTACAATTAATCTTATGGTTATTTCAACTTTTAAATGATAATTTAGTCATAGCAGACATTTAATTTCTACAATTTGTCTTGTTAAGCATATATTTAAACATAAAAGTTTTTTTTTTAAGTTGAGGAAAACCTCTAGTGGAGAATTGTATTATACCAAACACGTCTCTCCTCTATCATGATTCTCCTCCTATAAGTCTGCAAACACTTTTCAGTGGGGGAAAAAAAAACCAAAACCTTCTTGTGTACTGTCTTAGGATGTTAAGTGGGGCAGGTCTACTAATTTGTAAATAAGAGAGATAGTACTTTTAACACCTGCTAGTCTATGTACTGATTTAAACTTTGCAATATGTGTTAGCAAATGAAATTGAATTTGCTTGCCATAACTGAAACACTAAAACAAGACATGCGTGTAAAACAACAGAACGTAGGCTGCATTATATACCCTTTTTTAACGTAAACCTTGCAAAGTAAACATTTATCAACTCATGGTCCTGAATTATAGTTCTTTTCCACAGGCAACATGAAAGGTATTTCTTAGAAGTGTCTGATCAAAAAAATCATATTATTTTATCTACTTATGGCAGCTTGATTATATTGTCTTTTAGCATTCTGTTGATTTTAAAATGCTAAACAGTGCAGACCAAACTAAGGTTTTTCAGCCCATGTAAATTTTAGAGTATATTTAGGATATTATCTCAATAAAACAGGAATCATGGTTTTCATAGATTAGTGCTGAATATGCTCGTGGATTTTTTTTTAATTATTAAATTGTTGATTTATTTTTTTTAACCTTGAATTATTTTTTAATTGCAGTGCTCTGAAATGTTAGTGCTTACAAAATAGGAACAAAACTTATCAAAGTTATCGAGAAAAGAAAGTTCCATGCAATGCGTATTTTTTTCCAATGCTGCCATGCATAGTCTAGTTCGTGAGATAATTTTGTGGTGTTTGATCAAGAGACCTGCATTATAAAACTGCTTTTGCTGACCAACATTGAGCTTTTAAAATGGTTACAGCAATTACTCAGCTTTACCTGCTAAACAACCTACTGCTCACAGTTCCTTTGGGAAGGAAGGAGTAGGGTCCTACTTCTGTCCTGACCTTTGTATTTTGATTCTGAGGATGGAAAGCATCTTCAGAATTACCCTCCCAGCCTGGCCAGCCATATTTATCCTAAGGGCCTCATCTATCCTTTGACTTGTTGCTCTGGGACAGGACTCATTCTTCAAACTTCTTTCTTGCTTTGTCTGTAACACCAAAAGAATGGGAGGAGTTCAGTCTCAGTAACCAGGTCTACAGTCTTCATGGTGTGAGTTGGCTACCTGGAAAAAATGTGGACATAGACATCCTTCTAGATCTGAAAACTGTTATATTAGAAAACCAGGAATAGAAAAGAGTAGAAAATATAGAGAATAAGGAATAAATACAATGAATTTTTTCTTTATCATCTCTTTGCTTTGTTTTTCTCTTATTCTTAAGTTGCTAAAAAAACAAACAAACACACAAAAAACCGCCACACCCCACACACAAAAAAAACCCCCCCCCCACCCCCCCCCCCCCCCACACACCAGACTCACCAATTCAGTGTTCTTTTTGGATCGAGTAAAAAAAAACAAACCCTGAAACTAAACATTTGTAGTTTGCTTTTAGGAAATCTTATTTTCTGTCAAGTAAAATGGTAGATGCCATCTGCAACAAGTAATTTGATGTCAGTTGAAAGTATAAGTTTTTCCATCTTTTAGAAAGAAGCAAAGACATAAATTGTGGAAACCTGTATTTCTGACTTCAAATGTCCACGTTAATTAAACTTACTTCTGCTCTATTCTTGCTTTTCTTTGGTACTAGTGTAAAACAGACAACATATACAGAATATCCTTAAGTCAGCTTGACTTAATTTTGTGCATGGCAGTGCTTTGCTTTTTGTTGTATTAGAATAATAGCTACTTCAAAAGCAGCATTTTTAATCAGCTTTTTAGAACAATTGTTTATGTATGAGCATTTAAGTAATCATTAGTTTTGTTAAGTGACTCAAATTGGGTATCAGTCACAACTAAAGGGAATGGGTTTTTTATTCCATGGTTTAGCTCACTAACATTGCGTACTGCAGTATAGGAGATTGTGGAATGCTTGTTGGACATTGAATTTGTTTTTTTTTAAAAGGCAGCTTTGAATTTAAAGGTAGGAGTATAAGAAGTATAGAATTTATAAATGTGTATAGAATATGTCTGAGATTTTTTTTTAAATACCTAGACTGGTGCACCCCTCACATTTTTAACTCCCGCTTTTCCCTTAATAAAGATTTCTATAAGCCCTGATACAAAAGTAATTGGTTTTCAGTTTGTTGGCTCTTTTTTACTTCAAAAAGCAGAGCTCATGTGGGTTTCATTTCTTCAGGTAATTCATCCAGAAAATTCGTCCTACATTCATAACAAGTTAGGAAAGTGAAAATGCATCTAGGAGACTTCCTGACTTAAGGGAGGGGAGGAAAAGGAAGTTATGTATATGAGCTAGGGAACTGCGCCAACACTGAGTCATCCTTTTAAGATCACTTGATATCCAATAAGCTTACTGTCCTTAAAGGACATAACTGCTTTATGTAACTTCAGCATAGTTAAGGTTAATATCATAAGGTTGATATCATAGTCAATATTTCAGAAATAGTTTCTGTTTCATTACAGGAATCAACATTATTCTGCCTGTGATAGACAGAAAAATATTTTGCCAAATACAGCAATGTCCAGCTGAGGTCTGAGAAGTGCAATGAAGGCTAACAAAGTAGTAAAAGGAAACCTGCAACTGTGGTTGGAGCAGTGTTAAGTAACTTGCTGGGGAATCAATTTTTCAGGTTTCAGCCTTATCTTCACTTGTACTGAATGTACACGTGCCTCTAGAACAGGCATTTGCCCAGAGGAAGAAAAACATTCCTGAAAAAAGACATTGAGAGAGGTGAAAACAAAGCTGCCACTTCTGTAATGAAAGATGGAAAAATCTATGTAGCTACATGCCTAATACTAACAAATGAAAACTGGTAAAAGCATTATTTTTGCTACTACTCAACTTTAAAATGGAAAATAAGATTGCAAATAGCTCTTTATTCATTGGATTTGCTGTATTTTAAAGTTGTATGGTCAGTAGTATAAACTCTGATACAGCAGTGAGTTTGTCAGATTTGTTAAAATTCATTAAGTGCAGTTGAACAGTATTACAGGGAAGCACACTGTGAACTGTCCTTTACACTGATAGAAATGACTATTAGCTTTCTTGTAGGAAAAAAGGTTGCACTTTAATACTGTTGAAATATTTGTGTCTTTATTTCAGAAACTTAATTCTAAAATTTATTTTAGGGCTGTCATCTTATCTTGAAAGGTGGCTAATGTTTGAGGAGGATATTCACCAATACTGACGATATAGATCTGACCTAGTTGTTGTGATTAAAACTGACAGAAAGAGTTCTTTTGCTCTCTCATTCTGGTTCCTGACTGTATAGAAGTTGAAATTGCAGAATTACGAACTTTCCTAATGGTGATTCTGGCTGTTTCTCATGTGTGAATTATCACCACATAAAATAAATATATAAAATGGAATTTAATCCATTTTAAAATGTTATTTTAGACCGAAATTATTCATGAAACAGTTCCTGGAAGAATTTCTGGTGGGATTCCACCAACTGTCACCCTTGGTGCTGCTGAATCCTAATTTTTATTCTTTTTTTTTCCTTTAGCTTTCCTCTTTTAGATTTGATTTGTCTGTGGAATATAGTCCATTCAGTGTTCTTTGCTATGTATGTATGTATGGATTCCTGTGCATAGACACGTACTATGAGGTACATTACTAAGAGCTTACTTATACCAAGATACTTACTGAGCAGAATAGTTCTGATTTGCAAACTATATCAGTACAGGAAGTTATTCTGAAATAGTGGTGTTTTAAATTCATACCCAAACTTGTTTGTCACTGATTTCCCTTCTAGGCCACTGTTAATTTAACACTATTATACTGTTAAGGAAATGTTAAGGAAACTCAGAGTAATGTTACCTTCTGTTTGTTTCCTTGTATTCTATATTTAGTTTCAGGATAAGGGAAGCCAGTAGCAACCACTTTAAGTTGACTAACACTCGTTTCTTTTGTTTGGTTTGTTTTTTTTTAATGTGGCTTTCTGAGACAGTTTTACTTTCTAGTGTGAAGAAGGCCTTAAGAGAGAGCTGTGTGGCTAGAAAAATAAATTTATGTCTTGGGACTTTTATTTAGACATTGCTGCAGTATAAGACTTGAGAAAAGGGAGCTTTCCAAGCTTATAAATAACAGAAATAAAATACAGGCAGTAGGGTGTAGTTGTAACTGGAAAGAAGATCCTGCCATTTCAACAGCCAGATCACTGGTGAGTGAGTATCTGTAGTGGTGTGAAAGTTGTCATGGAGTGGGAGAAAGGAGAGGAGGACCAGAGTCTTTCAGCACCCTATACATAATCTCATTTAATTTGAATTAATCACATGGGACAAATGTTTTTTCCAAATATCAGGGAATGATCAGAGGCAGAGCTTAAGACAAATTCAGTACCAGACTGAACGGCTGACTTCTATTCCAGCTTACTGTAAGATGGCATCTGTCAACTAATATCAATTGGTGCTGTTGGCTGGGGAAGAGATCTCTTTTTACAGTGTGAAAGGCTTTGTATTTTAATTCAGATAGATAGTGGGTACAGTGAGGGTTGATTACTTCTGCATGTAATTCGCATTTATATAAAAGGCTTAGCTTTTATATTTTTAACTGCATTTGCAAAATACTATTTAGGTTAAAATAACAGACATTTGACACTTGTGTCAGAAAACGCAACTGCAGATTTGTGGGTAATTATTCATCATAAATCTTGCTCCCAAACATATGTTATGGATAAGCTGCTAAAGTAGAATATGATCTGAGTTCCATTTTGTTTGAAACAGAGTTATGTTAGGTCTGCCTTATAAGGGACTGAATAGTATCTGAACCCTGAGAAAATGTGAAGACTGGGAATATTCTCTTAGTACCAGGAATGTGAAGTGGTGGTTTGGGTTTTGGTTTCGGGTTTTTTTTTTTGGTTTGGTTTTGGTTTTTTGTTTTGTTTTTCATTTTGGTTTTAGTTTGTTTGTTTGTTTAGAGGATGCCCAGAATAACCACTGAAAAGCTGATTGCATAATAATTGCATTGCATTAAAAAATAGTTTTTGTTTGTGTATAGAGGACAAGTTAATATCTTCTTCTTTTCTTGTTTTTGTTACATTTTGTAATGCTTTTAAAGCAATGTGTCCACCTGATCACTTTGTGTCCCTGAATCTGAGTAGGTAACAGAAAGATTTGAGGAAGTTCTGTTTCACACGTTTTTTTACTTTCCCAAGATTGCCAGGGAGCTAATAGATCAAACAGTTAAGCAGAAATGAATCAAAGTGTCCGAAGTAATGTGTACTTGGCAATCTGTTCCGTTGTGCTGTTTCTCCCTTGGGATTCTCCAAGATTGCAGTGGGTAGTTTAAGTCGTGTGTAATCCAACTGATCATATACTAATTTAAAAGATGAAAATACAGATGTCCACCAGCAAATAATTTGTTGGACAAGTAGAAGGAATCAATTTTTCTTTCAAACTCTGTAAAAATTCAGCCTTGAGTTAATGACAGTGGCATTTTCTCCTGAAAGGAAAAATGAGTTTAGGTTTATTAGGAGTAGTACACAGCATGCATACATGCACACGCATGCAAAATTTTGGCTGTCTTACAATGGAAATTGGCACCTATCCTTACTGGTCATCTTAGTTTTAGAACACTCAAGACAAATCCAAGTTCTTTATATTAAAATATCTTTTTCATGTTCTGATTTAAAAAGTTGCCAGGATATTCTGTGCACCATTCCAAAGTGTACATTGGAATTTTTTTATATACGGACACAGTCTCTAACACATACATGCTCAGGATTTGTTGCTTGTAGTCTTGTTGGAATCTTTTGAAAAGAGAGTCTTCTGAAAGAGAAATGTTGATCTAGGAGAAGCATGTGTTTGAGCATGCTGATGTGTGTGGACAGTTGCTGTGTACTTGTACATGGTACTATAATGACCAGGTACAAAAGCATACTTTCAGTAATAATTCATGCACGTAAATTTTGCTGAATACTTGAAAAATATATATGTGCTTCAGAAGCACAGCTTTAGAACACTGCCTCTATTCCCCCATCACTAGAACTAATTAGTGTACATTTTGGTGCATATAGATAAAGGGAAAGTCTGGAGCAGGGAAGACATACCCTTGGTGGAAAATGGTTAGGTTAGAGAATACTTAAGCAAACTGGGTGTATGTAAGTCCATGGGCCCAGTTAGGATGCACACATGAGTGCTGAGGGACCTGGCAGATGTCATTGCGAGGCCACTCTTTATTATCTTACAATGATCATTGTGACTGGGAGAGGTGTCCGAGGACTGAAGGAAAGCAAATGTCACGACTGTCTTCAAAAAGGGCAAGGAGGAGGGCCCAGGAAACTGCAGGATGGTCAGCCACACCTTGATCCCTGGGAAGGTGATGGAACAACTCTAATCCTGGAAACCATTCTATGTGTATGAAGGACAAAAATGTAACTGGGGTTAGTCAGCATGTAGTCACAAAGCTGAAACAATGTCTGACCTAAAGGGAAGGTGCAAAGAGGACAGAGACAGTCTATTTTCAGCAGTGCCCAGTGGAGGACCAGAGGCAATGGTCACAAACGGAAACACAGGAGGTTCCATCTGAACATCAGGAAATGCTTTTTCAATCTGAGGGTGACCGAGCCCTGGCATAGGCTACTGTGGGAGGTTGTGGAGTCTCCATCCTTGGAGATATTTAGAAGTTGCTTGGACATGGTCCTGGGCAACTGGCTTTAGGTGGCCCTGCTTGAGCAGGGTGTTTGGACGAGATGACCTCCAGAGGTGCCTTCCAACCTCAACCAGTCTGTGATTCTGTGAAATAGATCTGAGAGTTCCTCATCAAATACAGGAAAAGTATTCTCAAGTTTTTTTTATTCACTATACCCCATAGAAGAAATAGAAAGAGAATGCACAGAAAGTTGAAATTGTAGTTAGTATATTTGCATTATGTAAATTAACTTGCAATCCAACCTAAGCAGCCCTGACTGTGTGTAATGTGTAGATAGTTCTTCAGATAACATTGATAAGAATGTAGTTTTTTACTTACTTTTGAACAGTTGCTGATAAGTTCTGAAATTCTTTCATTGTGTGGCAAGGAGTGTTGCTTTTCAGGGCGTTTTAAAATTCTGTGCAGAAAATACTGAATTAAGTGCAGAGCACAGAAAGACTAGAAAATCCACTGCACTTTAGAGCTTTCTGGTGACTGGTTTCTCACAGAAGGGGGAATAGCTGAAGACTGGCAGCTTTTATAGAATGACTCTCCTTGTGAAAAGAGGCAATGGCATTCTTCTCACCAGAATTTTCTAGGTGTGCTTTGAGAGGACTAAATTCTTAAGAAGATTGATATCTATTAATGGGCTGTGAATCAGGAACTGAGGTTATGAACCAAACAATATGGGCCTAAGCAGAAAAGCTTGGGAATCACTGACTTGTTTTGTCAACTCTGTTATTGTCTGGATTCTGATGCATCCCTAAAAGTTTAAACTACATCATTACTGAACTAATACTGCGTTTTGTAACAGATACAATTTTTTTGTGTGTGTCTTAGTTATGAAAATAGTGTTGCTCAGGAGTTTTTATCTACATTTGGGAGCATGTAGTTGGTTGGATTCAGTGGCACTGGTATTTTTCAACATATTGTAAATTTATAAACACTTTAGGAAGATGCACCACTAATGTAATTTTATTCCACTCTTTTCCTCTGTCAGGAAGAAGGCAATATCAAAGAAATTGCAATAACTCACCATGTAAAGGAAGGACATGAGAAAGCAGACCCTTCACAGTTTGAACTTCTGAAAGTACTAGGACAAGGATCCTTTGGAAAGGTTGGTAACTGAACTCTTGTGGAGACAATTACTCAGGAACATAGCATTGAATAATATTAGGAGTGAAATATTTAGAATAGCCACTGTCTTGCATTAAGGCAATGTTGCAAGTGAAAACTGCTTTCTAAATTAGTGCCAAATAGCCACTGTAATTGTGGCAGGTCATTTTAAAGCAGTAAATTTTTTTCTAGTTTGTATGATATGTAGATCTCGAAGTTCCATGGAAAAATTGGCTTTATGTGAAAAAATTGGGTATTCACTGTTAAAATGGAATGTAATTTTTCTATAACTACTACTCTTCTATGTTTGAGGGGGCAAGGGTTGAAAGGGTTTTTTGGTAAGTATTCCTAGTTGCTAACTTGCTAATGGTAGGTCATCACCAGTACAGAAGCTATAGGCAGAATTTCTTTTTGTAGCAGATTGTAATTGTAAAGAACAAATTTTAGGCAATAATGGCTACTGAATTAAACATGATATACCCTAGTCATCTTCATACTAGGCATTATCTGTCATAATTTGGCTAAGGCATAACGTACCTTGATATTTATGTGAAGATCTGTTAAAGACTTAATGTTTTTAGTGAGTACTGTCCACGCTGAGATCTCATTAGGTGTACATGATTCATACTTTAGTTGTCCAAACTTGGAAGCAAAACATTAACTTCATGTGGCAAGACAGATCATTGAGGCAGAATGGAATATGCAGTGTAAGACAACAGAGCCTTTACATCCATTTTCAGCCTTAATTGCAGTTCTGAATGTGATGTTAAGCTCTAGCATATAATGCCAAATCCATCTTGGATATGGGAGAAAGCAAAAATAATCGATCCAATTCTGTCTTGCTGGTAGGAAGTTACTGTTAGTCACATTATTGGAGTAGCAGTTCCAGTTAAGCTTGGAAATCTAGATGTTTAGAAACTATAAAATTTTGTACTCAAACTAGTAAGAATTTACTGAGAAACCTGATTCCAAAGGTGGTTTCCTATGTTGTTTGATTTCATCCAGAGTCATAACCAAGTTTTTATTTGGAAATATTCAGATCAGGAGAAGTAAATCATTCAGGGGCAAGGAAATGTAAGCTAATAAAAGATAATTTCAACAATCCCTTTTATTTTATTGATGTTACTAAATTCAGTGCTGTAACGGGGGGAGGAGGGGGCATAAGTTTTGAAAAAGCAAAAATAATTAACTGTCTAGCTGACTCAAAGTATTGCAGAAATGCTAATCTTGTCCTCAGTTGTTTTAGTCTTTATGCAAAAAGGATTAATATTACAAAACCCATAATCTCTTTTTTCTAATAATTTGGGAAGATGTTGCTACTTCCCATTCAGTTTAAAAGACTAATTCTGCATGCTTTTCAAGGTGTCTTGATGTTTTGGTAATCTCTGGAGAATGCAAAGGGATGTTAATGTAAGTGAGAACCGGATACAAAAGCAGACATAAAACTAATTTCGTATAACACATTTAACATTCTCATATACCACAACATGTCTCTATGCTTTTTCATAAATAACCGGAAAACCTGTGGCAGGTATATTTTTTCCTTCTTCATTTCTACATCTAAAATTTGGCTCTACTGGAATTCATTTTGTATTAAGGATATTAAAAACAATCCCACTCAAGAAATCCCGTTACATTAAAGAAGGAAATGAAACACACTTTAATTGAGGCTGATTGTCCTTTATTGGAATGTGCAAAACTCATCCGAAGCTTGTCATAAAAAAATTAGTTTTTGTGATACAAAAAGTTGGTTCTTATAATTTTATAGGTTATTTTTTAAAAAATTATTTTGTTATGCATTGATTCATATAGTTTTCTGGATCAACTTTTGTACGCACATTTATCTTCATATCTGACAATTATTTGATTAGCACTTTTGCTATGCCATCTTATGAATTTTAATAAGACAGAACTATTTAGAGATGAATATTAAAAAGCTGAATGTGTTTCAAATTTGTCTCAACTTCTGAGAGAATCCAAATGAATCCTTTCTTTTACTCACTGAAATCAATTAACTTAAACCAAAATTAATTTGGCAGACTTCCTTGAATGAACCTTTTAGATTATGAAATGAAGGAATAGTAGGAAAAAATGCAAAGAAATTTTTGTTTGGCTTTGCAGAATCTAAAACTGTCGAAGAAGCTAAAAATAGTATTGGGAGGAATAACAAGTTGAGTTTCATTGAAATACTACTTGACTACTTGAATTTCATAGGAGAATATATTGATCTGACTTGCCTTTATTTTCTTGTAAAAGTTCTTTCTAATTTTCAATGCAGGTCTTTCTTGTCAAAAAAATCTCAGGCTCAGATGCTAGACAGCTTTATGCAATGAAGGTATTGAAAAAGGCCACCCTGAAAGGTAAGCATTGTTCAGAGAGGAAAGAAAAAAAGAGAAATCAGGGACATTATACCAGAACTTAATCTTTACCCTGATGCTGTTCTACAGATCGTGTCTTAGAACTTTCTTCTATTGAACATCAAATAGCAGAATACACTGCCTTGTATTGTAAACCCAGAAGGATTAAGTGAACAGTACTATATTGATAGTTATATGGGCAAGTAGGTTCCTTTCCATGCTAAGTTTATTATGTGACGGTGGTTTAATAGCGTAGTTGTGTTATATGTGGCAACTGACTTGCTCCTCAGCTGTTATTTGAAACCTAATATCCCTCCTTTTTTCATTTGCTGTGTGTCACCAAGGATACAGTTAATGCCTTTTGCTCAGTTTACATTTAGGTCATGATATTTAAAAGTGCATTATATCAGCTGTTTTATTCTAAAAGTTCTAAGCACAGGAGTTTAAGTCTTTCTTTAAAACAGAAGCATACAGTACGTTTTCCCAAACCTTTTGGCACTTGCTCTAGATGTAGAATATATTTGATAAAATCTTAAGTTAATCTTCTAAGTTGAGCAAAAATGAGTTGCAACTCGTTTTGTTTCTTGGGTGGTTTTGGTCTTGAATGGTACCAATAACAAAATAAGTCTAAACCTGGACAATCTTGATTCTGTTCTGGAGAATTCTGTAAGAAAAGAGAAGTTATGTATTTTTTTATGGTAGATTAAAGTGAAAGTGATCTTTCACACTAATCCCTTAACGAGAAAGCGTATTTGTTGCTTTATGGTACTGTTTAATACTTCTGTCTATTTGTAGTTCTTTCAACTCATGACTCAACTGAAATTGCAATGATAATTTTGAGATAGTTCCAACAACTTGTAGTACTTCAACTATGTTATTGATCATTATATTGATTTGCAATTTTAACATACAGTTTCATCTGAAAATATTTATAGAATATGGAGGGAACAAAAACTCACATTGAACTGCGAACTTCTGCTAAAATGTTGAACCTGAAATTTTTCTGCTTAAGATCTAGTGCTGAATATCTATCTCACAAATCTCGTTATGTATCACTTTCACTTAAAACTATTACAGAGGGTGTGTTTTTGAACAGTTTCCTATAGTTTGATTCCTCTGTGTTTTGTGGCACATGTTATTCTCATTGTTTACTTCCTGTTTTTCTGAAATTTTATTTCAACTTACTTAAGGTACTTTGATATCCTCAATAGCCTTTCATTCTCCAGCCTGTTAATAGCTCAGGACTGGAGTCAAAGGTCATTCAGCAGTTGCATTTTTAAGATGTTTGAGGGCTTCTCTCCATCACCTTTTGATTGTGGTTTAATCTTGCATGTAAAAATTACAGTCCAAACTGTGGACCTAATTTTGCCTACAGATGGCAGAGACTGATAAATACTGAAATTGGAAGCTTGACTTTTCTTTCGAAAAGGAGACTCTTTGAGGCAGTAAGAACTCAAGGATGCAAAAGTCTTGAGCAGAAAGGCATCACTAGCAGGTGGATGCCACACTTTTCAACACTTTGTATCTGAATTTTCAGATGCTTTTGAGTGTCTTTTGGTTGCAATTGTTATTTTAGGAACAGTGATGTTGCAAGCAAGTGAAGGTTACTGTTGAAATCTTAGTATGAAATTAACTGAAATAACTCCTTTTTCCCATAATTGCAACATTTTTTGAGATCTAACATTGTAATTTTAAATAACACAATGTATTACTTGATTTGTCTAAGGTTCTTTAGCTCTTTCCAATCCATTTCATAGTTACTTTGTGTTCTAAAATTAAAGAGAAAAATGCCCTTTAAAACTGCTTCTTAATCGAAGATGATGTGCATGATTCACAAATCAAATTTAGAAACAATATTTTGTAGGAATGTAACTATATTATCTAGAACACATTGATGTAACTGCACCGTCCAACCTTTTAATGTTTAGAGCAAATCCAAGAATATACACATACAACTTTGTTTAGTGCAGAGACTAGTTTATTAATGCACTCTGATAGAAGGTATCATCTTTCAGTGCCCCTTTATGATGGAGAGAGATTGAGAGAGAGAAACAGGGTCAAATCATTGCTAAAGAGTCTGGCATCAAGTGTATTAAGAAAAATCAATACATCCAGCAGTACATGTATGGAAACTATAGTCAACAGAAGTCTTCTTTTCAGAAAGAAGGCTTGCTATACATGTAACTGTTTTATATCTATAGGCACTTAAAAGTCCTTTGAATTTTTTTTCTCTACTGAATCTGCCTGAAAAAAGAATATTCTGAATTTCAATTTTGTAATTCAGGTGAACCCAGGGAACAGTGAAATCGTACAACTATCTTGTGACGTTTTCATTACTTTAGATGTAAGGGTCAAATTCAAATGTGATGTTTGCTCCATCTTTCATGAGCATTTATTTCATGTGCTTCCATTTTTAGGAATCGGTTCTGCAGGGAGATGAAAACTTGATTAATTTATTCATGAAAATGTATCTATAACTTTTTCACAAGTACCTGTGTTATTGTAAGTGCTTCTTTCTGGAAAAAGATAGTTCAACTTCTAAAAGACCGTTCTGCTTCTTGGGTTTTTTTGCCTGCCTTGTTATGTTTTAATATCTGAGAACTGTGGCTGGTTAACTGTACTAGGAATGCTGACAACTTAAACTTTGGACTGGAATTCGTTGCTCTGGAGTGCTTCCTTCAAAAAGTTGTGATGTTTGGGAAAGGGGCAGTAACAACTTGTAGAATAAGGAAGAGAAAGAGAAATGCAACATCTTAAACCATCGTAGCAAACTTTACTAGCTCTCATCTGTAAGAGTTCTGAATTTTGTCTGTGTCCTGGCTGATTTGGAGCTTCAGATGGGAACCGGGCACTGACTGAAGTGGCAAGGGAGTTGCCTAGGACAGCTGAAGGAGGTGCTATGCTCAGCTGACCGACCTGCCTGTATTCATGGATTGCCAGCCCCATATGTGGGGCTTCTGCATGTGATGCTCATTTAATTTAATCTGTAGTGGCACAGGAGCAGAAACATGTCCCATTCTGAGCCACCACGGTTGGACAGCACAGGCAGCTTGAGTAGCATTTCCTTCTGATGTCTGATATAGTCCTCCATCTGCACATTTACTCTCAGTAAACCTTTTTAAAATCAAAAAGGTTGTCTGAAGTACACAGTATGGTGAATGAATATTCTTTTTATTGTAAGTTTATAATAAAGGAAGAAAATAAAACAAAATTTCCCTTCCAAATCGTGAAGGTACTTAATATCTTAATAGTGCAAGATACTTGAATGAGTTAAACCCATACAGGAATCTTTATGATAGTATAATTGTATGTATGTTGTAAGTTTGTTTTGCTATAACTTTAATTCTCCCTACTTTTCAACAGTAGAGAAAATGGCTATGTTCTCTATAAATAGCTGTGGCAGTTTTGCTCTACTGTTTAAAAGGTTAACTAAGTACAGGGCAGACTGTGAAGAGTGGTTATGCTTTCTCATGTGCTTTTCTTACATTTATTACCCAGTGTTAGATTTAGTAATAGCAGAGACTGAAGAAAATTGAAATGCATAAAGAGATTTATCAGAAAACTGCACTGTGAAATACATTCTCTCTCAAATCTCTTCTGTGTAAAGTATAGTGACCTGCAGACAGTTGTAATACTACTGGATACAATGTGAAGTGCATCAGGAGACATAGGAGAAATACTAATGCATAATGTAAATTTTTTAAATTTTTTTTTTATCTTGCTCATGTTCTGTTGTAGTTCGAGATCGGGTTCGAACAAAAATGGAGCGTGATATCCTAGTAGAAGTTAACCATCCTTTTATTGTCAAGTTACATTACGGTGAGTTGCAGAAAAATTCATTTTTATATTGTAAAAGTGAATGCTTGTCAAGGTAGTACCTAATATTTGCTTTGTGATTCAGGGAATTATAGAAAATTAGTGTGCTCTCTCCTGATTTTGCAAAGACTTGCTGTGCAGTAATTCTCATGCAAAGTAAGCACATGACTAACTTTATGCGTAGTGTTAAATCCTCATAGGACTGAGAGTCTGTAGCCCTTTGTGTTATCAAAAAGCGGTTATCTATTTATGTCTAGCCATTCTTTTGCAAAACCTCTTATCTTTTGTATATGTCATTCACTTGTTGTTTTAAACTATTTCTTACCCTTGCTTTATTTACTCTATGGAAAACACAGGCAATAGCATTACTTCCAGTTGCATCAAAATTGGTGGGAATATGCCTTTTAATTTTAATAGTATGGGCAGCCATAAAAAAAATTTTGATGAGGAGGGGGAAGGAAATCAGTACTTTTAACATGCAGAAAGTAAACTGAAGAAAGATAGAGAACAGTTTCTGTTCATTTTTTTTCAAGTTCATATTTTTCTTTTAGGATCCAGTTTTTCCTATAGTTCAAATCTCAGATCTCTATCAGTCTCTGATGCGGCTTAAATAATTTAGCTTTCACTATTTTACTTCTCACTCTTTTGCAAACTAGACTAGGTCTCCCTGTTAAACTGAGTTTCCAGAGGTTTTAGAATATGTGCATTAGTTACTAATTTGTCCTTTTAAATCTAGGCTTTTTACTTCTAAAATCTGGAATGAAATGCTGACTAACCTCAGTCTAGTTTATTATTTTTTTTTTTTTTAGAGATTCCACTGGTGATTTGTTTTACTTTCACATGGCATGGGAGTTACTTGGTCCGTGATAGAGGAACAGTTACTTAATTCATTTAAATAAATTTTTCCACAAAGGAGGAAGAAGAATTCATTTTAATAGTGAAAATAAGGGTGAATTATTGGGTGTGTTATTCTTCTGATTATGGGTAAAATTAGATGATGTTTAATTTTTTTAATTGATCTTTTCAGCTTTTCAAACAGAAGGGAAGCTATATCTTATTTTGGATTTTCTCAGGGGAGGAGACTTGTTTACACGTTTATCCAAAGAGGTAAACTTTTTTAATTTGAAAATTGTCTATTGATAAAATTTGACTATAAATTGCCTATATTAGGAGAGTTTACTTTTTAAATTCTGTTTTCACTGAATAAAATTTTTAATATTTTTTTTTTAACCAGCTAGGTTTTTTGTTGGGTTTTTTGCACAAAGTAGTCGCTTCATGAAAATGCTGTTGGTAATTTTACGTTGTTTCTGAAAAAAGGCTTAGACAGACTTTGCTGCTTTTTACACCTTGCAAAATTTTCTTCTCCTATAGCTACCATGTTTAAAGATGAGTCTCAGCACATGGATTTATATAAAGTAGTTGTATTCAAATTAACTGATTTATGTCTGGTTTTAATATCCAGAATTTGGTGTTAGATAGATTTAAATTTTTTTTAATTATTTACATATAAACACAAAATTACATTATTTATAAATATTAGAAAAGCAAGAATTGTGTTCCACTTATTTTAGTAATTTTCCAAACACAAACGCTTTGCCTCTGTCATGCTGGTGATATCTCTGTGGAGATATGTGAAATAATGACTTTGAAAAGTTTGATTACCTCAAACTGATTTCGTTATAACACCAAAAATAAATGCTAACATTTCATATATCTCAACTTGATATAATTTTTTTTTTACATCACTCATGCAAAAGCTTCCAATACATGGTAGGATAGAGATGTAAATATATCTAATGTATATCTGTTAACCAGAACTTGTAATTGTAGCTGCCTTCCATTTTCCCTTGCTACAGAGTATCTGGGGCAGTTGGATCACCACTAGAATGCTATATGGTTACTAAGAGGAAAGTAGAATGCAATGCATTTTGTGTATAGATTATATCATCATTTCTGTGTTGACCACATAAATTATTATATTTAATTTAGTGAAGCCCTCTGTTTAAAGTTGCTTCTTTTAGTTTGTTTTGCTACAGATAAGTAGAAAGTTATTAGTACTCTAAAACTGAGATACTTTTTTCTTAAAATCCATAGTTCTTTCTTGATTCCCAAGAAAGAATGTATATTGTTTTCTGCTGATGACTTTTTCATCTTGAGCTACTCAAATTTTATAGATTTAATATGGTTAGATAAGAAATATTCATTATAGGTACCTGAATCTAAGCTAATTGTTCGTAACTGATGGAGTGAAGTAGTCATGCTGGATGCAATTAATGTCATCCTTATATCAATTCGTATGATTTTAAAATAGATTGGATGAACTGCAGCCTCAAAGTTCCTGCTTTTCCCCATTGACTACAAAGGGGAAAGTGATTAATTCAGAGCTAGATGTCTACACTGCAGATGTTTAAGGTTGGGAGAGATGAATTCTATGCAATTTTTTTAAAGAACATAGTGTGGGTGTATTATCATCCTCATGGGATCTTTCATTATTTGAGCTTTTAAATGTTTCTTATAGGGATTTCCCTTCTTGAATGTGCATGTGCTAAATATTGGCTCTTTTGCAGAAGTAACATCAGCAACAACCTTTTATACAAGCTTTGATATCACTTTGTCTCTTTAAACTACTAAGGGGAGAGTATATTATATTCTCCGTTCTTGACTCTTGCTGAAAATAATGTTCGTCTGTGTTCCCCATTGCCATTCTTTTTTCAGGTCCATATGCTATATCTAAAGATAATTAGTCTGGAATTCTGAGGGGAAAAAAAAAAAAGGTTGAGTAGTAACTGAGGTAGACTCAAATCATGCAGGATTTTTTTTTTTTATCCTTTTCTAAATTCTCAGAAAAGTTTAATTTTAATGTTTTCTGTCAGTGGATCACAACAATTGTTGATATAATTGGGACAACATGTTCATTTCATTGAATGTAAACAAGGAATAGTTTATCTTCCTAACAGAAAATGTGGGATTGCTACCCGAGAACTTAGATATGCTCTTACCTAGGCTATTTCCTTAGTTTACTCTTTGATCTACCTTTTCTGCAGTTGCATCTCAGGCTGCATCGTGGGGGTTTTACCATCACTGTAACTTCTTTCTCATAGTATTTAGAGAGAGTCTCCTCAACACCAAGGTGCATATGCTTTTCTTGTCTGAAGATGAAATTCAGGCATTTATTGACTGGAAATGAAATGGTCACATCCAATGAAGAGGTAGTCACATTCTTTAAATGCTTCCCAAAATTTTTCGGTCCCACTACAATCTCTCTGTCAGTTCTCTTTAACAATCAGAAGCAAATAACCTCACTTTTGCAGAAAGAATAATATATTGGCTTCAGAAGTTCTTTTTCAATTATATATGGTGAAATAGTATCGGTTATAAAATCCTAGGTTTTGTCTAACTAAGAAATTTGAATTTAGAGGGTTTTGTATAGAAGTGAATTCGAGTATTATGAAGAATCAGTCTGCAAAACCACTGTTACAATTGATTAGTTGGTGCTGGTGTAAGCTTCACAGATTTTACATGTAAAATACATTGGTTTGCTTTTTCAGGTGATGTTCACAGAAGATGATGTTAAATTTTACCTGGCAGAATTAGCACTTGCTTTAGACCATCTACATAGTCTTGGAATAATATACCGGGACCTAAAACCAGAAAAGTAAGATTCCTCTGCACCAAATGCAGTGTATTAATTTGATTTCTATAGCACTTCTACCTATGTGCTTCTCTTTCCAGCTGTTAAACTTCAGTAATTTACTATATAAACTGAACATGGAGGGAGGTGGGGGAAGCTTGTGGGCTATTTTAATTAAAAAGATTGGATTTCATTTCCACTGGAACATGAGCATCTAGTTTCAGAGTGATAGGCCAAGTACTATAATCCATGTTACTTTAAAGAGTACAATGAAATATTCCTGCCTTTCACTTTCCAGGTCTTTTAGGGTGTATAATGGAGAAGAGGTCTTCTTCACCTTTTGTTTTTGTCATCATTGTAGAATTTCTGGGCTAGAGATAAATTTAGAAGAAATGCGCAACACAAAGTTACAGTTGAATGTTGTATCTTTGCATTTGAAAGCCTAACAGCAAACATTTTTTCCAATGCTGATTTTTAAAATGCAGTGCAGTAAGAGCAGAATAGAGTTTAATTTTTAAAGTAAAATATGAAAATAGTAAGTTACAGGCTTTTTTTAGTGTATTGACGATCACGTAATTACACTGAAAACTTAAAATAAACTTGAAGCTGCAATTCCAGTATGGTGTTGTGTATCAATATATTAGTCATCCATGCTTCATTTAAAAGACTGAATTCTGTCTCCTGTGTATGTCTTTCCTCCAGTAATTTATTTTTTTTTAGTTTTAGAAGATGTAAAGAAGAAAATGTCAGTGCTATCATCTGGAACATTTGAGCCTTTCAGATATAAATGTATGCTGTAGTGTTACTTTCTACCTGGAGGGGAATTTAAGTGACAATATAATACGTGCATCTTCTCTATTGTGCTTAATGACATAATTAACATACTCTGCCTCATGGCCAGGAAATCTGTAATAACTCTGAAGTTGCTGATGTCCTTGGCGATCCCACTTCTCTGTTATGGCTGTATGGAGAACTTGAAAATTCTGTGTGAGATAACCATCTCATGTAAAGTATTGATGGAAAAGAGCAAAAATGAGTAACAAGCATCACAGAACTTGGCTGTTCTGTGGAACTTCCATTAGGATAGGTTGTTCTTTCGTGCATCTCCTGGAAAAAAGACACTAATTTAAAAATGTTTAGCCCCGACTGACAAGAAGGGAAAGATTCATACTCAAATCAGAAATTTGGAGACTTTTGGCATGGGGTTGGACTTACAAATGAACAGGGAATGAATTATGTTTAAACTTTGGAAGTGTTCTGTTAAGTAATTCTGAAGTGAGGAAAAATAAGCTTACCAAGTGGAAAAAGTTCTTTGAAAAGCAAAGCGAGGCAACTTTTGTTATTTTGCTGACATTTACTTCCAAGAGGAAAAGAACAAAATAGGAATTGTCAGAAGACTAAATGGCTACTGCCTCAAACATAGTATTTTTTTTTTTTAATTGTACATGTCTATTCCTATTGAAAAGCCTTGGTTTTAAACCTGAGGTATATCTGATTATAAAAACCTATCAAAGGTTGAAATTACTTGCCAGTTATGGATGAGATAGTAGTAGCTCTCACAGGCTCTATCTATACTGTCAGGCTGTTTCCCACCATGGAAACTGCAAGAATGAAAAGGAAAGAGTAGGGGAAATCAACAAGTACTGTGTGCCTAGGTCGGTTCTCATCCCTGGGATGAAATGCAGCTTCCTATGGAAGCTGGAGGAACTAAGTCTGTTGTGTAGGTGGTGTTACAGAGTCCAGTCCTTGAATAATTTGCACGCTTTGAATTGCCATTATATTCAGTGGTGGTAAAGGTTAGTTGACATCTTCAGCAAGTGTGGCCTTTTTTGTAATTGAAATAACCAGGCGGAAGCACAAGGCCTGCTCTAAGTACAGGGCCCATGGGTCCACTCCCTTGGTACAAGAGAATATTTATTACTTGATGTTATTTGAAGTGGTCAACACCCTTTGAAACGGTAATTACAAATGAATACCCATTTTGTATACATATGCAAACATACATTCTGTTAACATGTCTTGCTCAGTTTAAGAGAAATGGAACTATATATATTTTTAACAATTGTGATGAGACATGCTGCAAATGGCCAAAACTGAAAGTTCAAGATGTTACTGCACAAAATGCTGAATTTAACTAAATAGTTAAATAGAACTCTGATATGCTGATTATGTTTCATAATTTTTAAAAAGAAAGAATTGAAGGAAAAGAAAATGTATAGTTTCAAAGTGTCTCCTCCTAATGATTCATTTTCATGCATGTTCAATTCTGCTTGTCTATGTGTATGTTGTTCTGTTTATTCCTAAGTGTTGTCAGCACATTGTCTGAAACAACAGTTAAAAGATACTTTAATTAGTTTGTTTTATTCTTTTTATTGTTTTTTAGCATCCTGCTTGATGAGGAAGGACATATCAAATTGACAGGTGAATAAAGGGAAATTGCAACACCTGGATCTTTTCTGTTCATAATAAAATCTTTGCGTTTTTTTCGGTAAAGCAATATGGTAAAATAAATAATTTTAACTGGTAGGTAATTTTGCTGTGGAGCAAATAGTGTAATTACTTTGAAATAAATGAAATATTTATATATCTCAATAAGATATCTGCTTTACAAGTATATCTGATGTTTTGGACCTATAATAACGCGAGGAGGGGAGGAGAATTCTGTAATTCCCATATATGTGTTTGGGTGTATATATGAGTGATATAAGCATCACATTTCACATTATGGCAAAATCATTAACCATGAATGATTTTTAAAAAATTTAAAAAAAATAACTTTTTTTTTTCCTTCCAGATTTTGGCTTAAGTAAGGAGTCAATTGATCACGAAAAAAAAGCCTACTCTTTCTGTGGAACAGTGGAATATATGGCACCAGAAGTTGTTAATAGACGAGGCCATACACAGAGTGCAGACTGGTGGTCTTTTGGTGTTTTAATGGTAGGTTTCTGGTAAATGTAAATACTAGCAAAACTCTGCGAGGTTTGGTGAAACAAATCAAACATTAAACTCTAAGGTGAGCTTTTAAATGACTTCTAACTACCAAAAGAGTCTAAATTATATGAAATTAATAACAATACCACAGAGTTTGGGTCAAGAACATGGACTAGGTCTCATATCGACACCAACAATATGCCATATTTTTGTTATCATTGAATTGAAATATGATGCATCTATTGTAGTTTGAATGTTACAGACACTACTAGGAATAGTAAAGTGTACAGGAAAATACTGTCTCTTCTAAGGCAGGGAAGAAATCTAGATCCAAATTTTAAATATGAATTTATTCTCAAGTGGGGGGGGTTTGTGTGGAGGGGGGGGGGGGGGGGGGGAAAGAGGAGTGACAACTTTCTAATTAGACTCCAGTGTAATTACAGGTTAGTGGAATAATGACAGCTGTTGGTCTGACACATCAAAATAACCTAAATGATGCTGAGCTGTTACGGGATATAGTTGCTCAGTTGCTTATGATGTTCCTGCAAGGAGTTAACTTCTATGAAGTTGCAGGGTCAGGGGAAATAATGTTTGTATCAAATAAGGCTTTGGAAAAGAAAATTAGATCATGTTTGGTATTTTAGGAATGCTGAATGGCTTTTAATATTTATAATTTTTGTGTGCATTTTTGACATAAAGATTAAATAATTGATTGTATTTTTAAAGAAAATGTTTTTGTTTCTTACTGCTTCTGCTACATATGACTGTAACAGTAAAACTAACATGTATGCTTTGTAGTACAAGAAGGACTCTTGTGTCTGAAAATAAGTCATCCTATCACCTTTTAATCATCTAGAATGCTGTTGTGATCTGAAAACTGACTATGTAAAAGTAGCACCTGATAACTAAACTCTCTCGAGACAGGCAAGCACACACACAGCCCTTCACAACTGCACATTTTCTCAGTAAGAACACAGTCCATTAAAAGATAATAACAGTTGCAGAATATTTGTTGTTGGTAACACAAACATAGTTAAACTTCAGCTTTACTTTATAAAGTTGGAAAACGTAATTTTATGCTTAGAAAGTACGTATGTTAAAATCGAAAATTGCTGAAAGATGTTAGACGTGACTGGTGCAGCTTTCACAGTCCGTGTGCTGCGTTTTAAACACTTTGGCTTATACTTTGAATACAAAAATACAACCTTAAAAAGCACATTCTCAGAATTAGTATATGGAATACAGTGCAGTTTTCTCTAAGACATGTTTTTGTTGCTTGCATGGTAATTTTAAAAGACAAGCTGTATGTATCCACTCTCAAGTCATTCTTAATTAGAATCTGTGCTGATTGAGAATTCAAGTGGTGGTTGGTGTGGTATGAGTACAATGTATCTAGATTGAACAGAACTTACAGCATAGAAACAGAGACTAGAAAGATATCTCAACAAATCATTTGGCCTCTTTTCTCCTGCTGCTAGACACTAAGTATATTTAAACCATCCTTGAGAAGTATATTCCAATTTGTCCTTTAAAACAGTGACAGTTTTAAGGGATGTCAGATATCTAAAAATATTCATTTAAAGTTTTCAGAAGCATTATGTATTTATTGAGGTACTTCCCTGCTGAAATAAAAGATGATAACTAGGGAAGGCCAATGTTGGCTTACTTTTAAAGTACTATTGGCCTACTGATGTTGGACTATAGTATTTTTTGCGAGGACAAAAACCACGTATACTACATTGTTAATACAAATGTGTATGCTTGTGACAAATAGGAGCTTGCTAAAGAAACTTTTTATTTCAAGCAAGTGTAAGCAAAACATGCAGCACTACAAATTTACCTTTAAAAAAGTTGTTTTGCAAGTGCAATTTGTGAAGATCATTCTAAACAATAAACAAAAGGTGAATGTTTGAGGGTTTTTTTTATAGTTTTGGCTTATGCCTCTCACATCTTCCTGACAATTGTCTTAAGTGTTAAAGTTAAAAGTAGGCTTTTTTTCATGTTGGCATTATATTAAATTTAAAATTTTAAATATATGTATGGATATAAAAAATAATATTTAGAGTAAAAAGTATCTAGCAGTAGTGAAGCATTGGCAGCTTTTATTCTCTGAATACTTTATAGAGTAGTAAGAAATTTTAAATTTTATTTTAATAGAAGGGAGTTTTAAAGAATGCTGTTAATGCAACTTCATACTGTTATTGTAGATCTAAGAATAACACAGTCACACATTATTCACTCAAGTTATCCATGTACATTTTTAATGCTTTGCAATCTGAATGTTTGGGTCATACCAGAAAAGAGGATACCTAGTGTTCACAATGACTTAAGTTTGTGTAAACTGTTCAGAGGGTTCCTTTATAATTATTTTAATTTTGATGGCTTTAAGTGTATGCCATGAAATTTCATTAAACTAAATTGTTTTTCAATTCTTAAACTAAAAATCAGAATTCCTGCCTCAGAGTTGTTGGCTGCTGTGACTGCTGCCAGTCTGCTTTCACTACCTCACTTAAATCTGATATCCCTGCAGTATACCAGAGCCCAATAGAAGTGCCTTTATATTTATCTGTTTTTACTCAGTCACTTTCAGAACAAATCAGTATTTTAACAGTGTCTGTTGCCTACTACCAGGCACTGTAGAATGTGCATGGACGTACTGTGTAGCTCTTACGTGTTCCTTCAGGCTTTATTTCCGCTGTATGCATACAGTAACCACTTTTCATCATGCATGTCTTTGTCAATCAACTAACCTTTTTCCCCTTTCCAATGAAGGCTATGTACATGCCAATTTAAAAAATTTTGATCTTTTTAAATATCTCTGCATGAGGAGAAATAGTCACTAACTTTTGAAAGGGGAATCTTTTTCCCTACCCTCCGACTCTCTTGAAAACTAAAATACCATAGATAGAGATATAGATCAAGTCTTCCAACAATAAACTTTTTAGGCAGAAATGAAACATAGAATCTTATAGTCTAAATTGTTCCAATAAAAGCATGTAAAGCAAGGTATCGATGTAAGAAAATATTGTGCAGCCTTAAAAATGGCAAAGGCTGCTCAATGTTCATAGTACTTTAAATTGTACAATGAGAAGTTGTTTTGCACAGACTTGATTGTTAACATGCATGAATTTTGGAAGGTTAAGATGCTAAGTAGTTTTGTCAAAAATTAGATTTTGTCCAGGTAATGTAATTGATGAAAGTTTTACTCTATACAGTTTGAAATGCTCACTGGTACTCTACCTTTCCAAGGGAAAGACAGAAAAGAAACCATGACTATGATTCTCAAGTGAGTACACTCTTATTTATATATCTCATCAGGTATTCTACAGGGATGCCCTCCGGGCTGCAATATCTAATTTCTTCTCTTCCCTCATTTCCAAAGGTACTGGTAAATCCTCACTCCCTATTCCATACTATTAATTCCCTTTGCTGCTTATCTAATTTGCATTTCTATTCCTCCCCCATACCAGGTACAAAGAATTTCATAGCAGCTCTTTACTTTGTAATAATAACTTCTCGAACCATATGCTTCCTATCTTATTTCCATTTTTTTTTAACTTTCTTATCCTTTTTGAGAACTTGTGCATTTTTTTACTTTTTCCTTCTTGTTTTTTGGTTTAG
This sequence comes from Cariama cristata, assembly GCF_000690535.1. Classification (NCBI taxonomy): domain Eukaryota; kingdom Metazoa; phylum Chordata; class Aves; order Cariamiformes; family Cariamidae; genus Cariama; species Cariama cristata. Next base: position 47,146 of record NW_009633978.1, read on the forward strand.
GTTTGGGGTGGATTTTTTTTTTTGGGGGAAAGTATTTTCTCTCCTTATCCTTCTGTATATTACCAGCTCCTCACCGTACTTCTTTATATTACTGGTGCTGCCAACAACTTGCTTCCTTGATACTTCCCCTGTTTGCTAAAGTGTATCCTCCCTTACGTACTCTACTATGACTTTCCCAGGCTCCAATTTTCCCCTTTGCTATTTCCAGTGTAGATTTTGCATTAGCTATATTGTGGAAATTGCTTTCCTTCATGCAGTTAACATTGTTCTTTTTGCTAATGAAGGCCTGCTTTTTTTTTTCCTTGCTGATCCGATCCCCTACATATTCTATGAACTAATACTACCTTTGACATAATTGTCCCACTTTGGGGACTGTAGCCTAACACTGTGCAAACAACTCTGTTTCCTCATGTCATAGTTTCACTTCTCTGTTTCCATCCATTTTTTACTAATATAATTTTTTTTTCATGGAAGCTCATAAAACTATTTTAGTTTTCTCATTTGTTTTCTGGTTCATTGTTTATCATTGTTCTTAGTCCCGTTACCACTTGTCTACCCATATATCGAAGCCAGCATTTCTTTTGCACCAACAGCCTGTTTTGAAAAGTTAAAGATATGAAATCCTTTCATGTTTGTTCTAAGTAATTAGAATGTGAAAACTGCTAGAAGACAAACTCATTCTTTTCCTTGCTCTTGCTTTCATAATGCAGACATGTTACATTATTTTTTGCCCTTGTTTTTTCCTCATATTTGCGAATGTATTTAATGATGCTAGTTTCTTCTGCTGCCTTAACACCCCACCAATTCAAACCTTCATGTTGAGATTATTGAATGCCTTTAACTAAAAGCTTCTATCTATTCACAGCAAGTGTAAACTCCTTCTGACTACCTCCTATTTACAAGAAGCTAGTCTGAGATAGTTCTACTGCACTCTATTTCAGAAGCCATGCATTTTTTTTCTATCCGTGTCTCACAAGTCACATCTTTCTCTTCTTTCCTCTGCCTGCATGTGACTCCACTCTGTTCCTCAACAGTCTTTCCACTGTTGCTACAAAAATCTTCTGTATTCAGTTGCCATGTAGAATATCCTCCTTGCATCTCCCCAGTTAATTGACATTCATAATTACTTTCAGATTTCATCTGAGCATGTATCTCTAATTCTCTTTTCAACTTCTTTTTCTCACCTTCTAGTCTTTGTCATTGTTGTTAGTTTCATAGTGCTGCACAAAAAATGTGGTATAAAGTAAAGAAACTTTACCTCTGGTTTAATGTTCTGTACACTTATGATTATTACATACGTATAAATCAGTTTTGCTATTGGTAATATGAAGAGCTGAAAACCAAGGTATTTTAAAGTCTTTTTTGATAATTTCACATTTTTTGTCTGGCTCCATAAGAATGGCAGTATATTTTCTTTCTATTTTCTGTATACCAGCAAATGTACTGTATTTCTTCTAAAGTTTTTCGTAAAACTATTTAAAATGGACAGGTGTGCATATGAATTCATATTTTCATAGTGTATCATTTGAGATACATTGCTTTTCTTACCTTCTGTTCCTGGAAATCTGCAGAAAATATATTCTTCTTACAACACATGTTTTTCTGGGCTCTTTATTTCTGACAACATTAACAGGACAAGTTTTTGTTTATTTTTGTTTGGTTTGCCTAAAACTAAGGAACTCTGCAATTTGAAGAAATCATAGTTTGCAGCAATAAAGTTAACTTTTTAAAGCATCTTTTCTCCTTTACTGAAGAGGTATGCTTTCATATACATACAGAAATGTCAGAAAAAAAGTTGCTGTCACTCATGTAGTTAGTTGTATAACCTAGGAACTCTGAGGACCTGGTGATCGCCTTTTGTTCTTCTGTGTCACATGGCCAGTAAAGGATTTCTGAAAGGTGCTCCTTCATGATGGAAATGGAGCAATGACGATCTTTATCTCTGTGGTTTGCACAAAGGCCTCCAATTCACTCCACTGTGGACTGCAGTACATACCAGTCCTCTAGAATTTTGTCTATGTATTCTGTTTCTGTTAATTGAGTCACTTTTCCATAAGATTAACTGCAGTTATGTTTTTGGCCTGGTTTTAGATATTTTCTAAGCAGTTGACCTCTCATGCTGAACCTCCAGGGCTGCATCTTACTTGTTGGAGCTGCTTTGGATTATAACAAGACAACGATTTCCACCCACTCCAGTGCAGTCCTGTCATATTTAGTTGTCTGTTCTCTGTCCTTCAATAACATTGTAAATCATATCATTGCACTTCTGCAGAAAATGTGTTCCTTGCTTCCTTCTTACAGTGTAGCTCTGTGATACTTCGCTGTGAGCAGAAATGACATCAAGTGAACATGCAATGAAATCACTGCATAGAAAGTGCATGAGTACGAATTCAGCTATTCAGCTGCTAGTCGTGCATAGCAATCGGGGAAGCACTGGATGGCCCACTGCCCATTCCTCCACTGCACTGGTGGTCTTGATCTGCTGTAGTATGTTATTGAAGAGCCCAAAGAAGGCAACATTTTCCGGCTTTCTTCACACCCCCCCCCTTTAAGGTTAAAAGGAATGGAAAATTTAGTAAATTCTAGTTTTAAAATCATGAATAGCGAATCAGTGGCAACATGTATGCACTTGCTGAAGTGACACAGAGATGGACATCTGCAAATAGCTGGAACACAAGGCAAATCATGTCTTCTGGTTGAAACACAGAGAAAGCTTGTGTCATGGATTGTTACAGAAAAATACAAGGTACAGGTTGAATGAAAGATGGAAAGGAGAGAATTATATCCATCCTTACCATTAGCATGGTCATAAGAAAAAGTGAGACCTAGTAACAGTAAGAGGGTGGAGGCTCAACTTTGAATGAAGAGGAGGAAAACATGGTGAGGATTACAAAAGAAAATTAAATGACAGAACTACAAAAACTTAAATCTAAAAATTCAAGACTGACAAGTTGGAAAGTAGTATTTGAAATAGATGGGGGGGCTGGCAAAAGAAATAAGGATGGGAGTGAATATTTTTCTCTCTCCCCCCCTTTTTTTTTTTTTTTTTTTTGTTTACCTGCTAATCTTGCAAGGTCTGTCCTACCTTAATTCAATTTCTATCTTCTAGCTTAGGTTTCCTGTTGTTTTGCTTGGGTGTTATTGGTGTATGTCATACTGTGGTAGTTTTCTTACCCCTTCTAAAATGCCTTTTATCTTATTACCAGAATGGATTTGCTTGTTTGGTGTCATTTGGTAATAACTGGACTTAAAGGGGATCAAAGCATATTACAAAAAATTTACAAGTTGTAAACTGTTATCCTATAACTATTCTTTTCTACATTTTTTTACCACCTCTTCCTCTACTTAAGTTCTTGAGTCATTACTGAAAATATTATACTACTCAAAACAGGAAAAAAAGAAAAAAATAAAGGTTTACATGACTGACAGCACTTTTGCTCTATTTCTGATGTCTGAAGGCAATTTCTCAGTGATGCTATTTTGTTTGTTATGGATTTGTTGAATGACAAAGGACAGGGGGAATGCAGAGTTAATTCTTACCTAAATATGTTTGTATGCTATTAATTGTTTTTGTTCTATAGGGCCAAACTTGGAATGCCTCAGTTCTTGAGTCCTGAAGCACAGAGCCTTCTGCGAATGCTCTTCAAAAGAAACCCAGCAAACAGATTAGGTAAAGTATTTAGCAGAATATTTTAAATTTGATCATAATATTGATAACGTCAATGATCATTAAACTGACTAAATAAATTTACAGTTTCTTGTGTAAAATAGGCTCTGAAGTAAGAATATAGTTTGCCTGTTTGCTCTTCTAATGATCGACAAAATATTATAATTTCTGCTATTCATATGTCTAAAATTGATGCAGAAAAAGTAAGAAAAATAATTTTGCTAGTCAAATGAAAAACATAATTCACAGACATTTTCCTTCCTTATAAAAGGAGCTGGTCCGGATGGAGTTGAAGAAATTAAGAGGCATGCATTCTTTTCCAAAATAGATTGGAATGTGAGTATCTAATTCAAAATTAATTCAGTAAATTTCTTCATTAAGTGTTTGGTGGTGTTGTATAGCTTTTTAATTCACTCTGGTCTATGCATTCGCTTCAGAAATTGTACAGGAGAGAAATTCATCCCCCTTTTAAACCTGCAACTGGCAGACCTGAAGATACATTTTATTTTGACCCTGAGTTTACTGCAAAAACTCCAAAAGGTAAAAAGAGAAGAAATAAACAATTTACATATTCAAAAATTAGAAACATTTTTCCTGTTCAGCTTATGTAAAGTGTCTTGTTCTTCCAGGTGTTGCTGGGCTAAATGAATGCTCACAGACAAGTATTCCGTAGTTCATAAAAGTTTTTGTGGTCTTCAATGTAAATATATCATGAGGGACAACTGAATTGTCCTGTGTTAAAAATAAAGTAATCCTTAGCAACAAAACATATACATAAGTTCAATTTTACTTATCTAAGTAATCTCACTTTTTTAATTCAAAAATATTATCTGTGTCTCTAAAGGCTATATTCTATGGCTTCATTTAATTCGTGATGGTGACTCTACATACTACATGTATGTAGAAGCTTAGTCATTTCAGACTTTGGGTGGCAAAGTTGCTGTTTCAGTGCAATCTGCCTCTGCATAGTTTTACACTGAGCAATTCAAAATATGATAGAAGTTTTTGTCTTTACAAATTTAGGGTGTAACCAAAATTTGAGGAGTTCTCCTCCATAAATATAACATAGATATGCTGCTATATGTAAATATTTTCTACAAAGTACTGTTTTTTGTATAATGAAACATTGTCTGACAGTAATATTAATCATTGTAGTTGTTGATGATCAGTTGTTTCTAGATGGTAGATGCAAAACAATTGAGTAATTATTTGTATTTTGGTCCTCAGAAACATTTTCTGCAAATTCTAGTTTCTGTGTACTTTATAGAATAAAGCTATAGTTCGCTCTTCAGAGTAGACGTAATCTCATCTCTAAACTTTAAAAACTCTGCTGGTAAGTAGATGATGTGTTTTTCAGATTCGCCTGGTATCCCACCTAGTGCTAATGCACATCAACTTTTTCGAGGATTTAGTTTTGTAGCTATTGCATCAGATGATGAAAGCCAAGCAATGCAGACAGTTGGAGTCCACTCAATTGTCCAGGTGAGTACATCTGCTTTAAAAAAAAAAAAAAAAAAAAAAAAAATATCAGTAAAGCAGTATTGCCATCTCTTGGGAGGGGGATTGTTTCCTTCATCACAGAATGAAATGACAAAGTCATTATCAGCTTTATACCAGGAAAGTAAAGATCAGGTTATTTTATCCAAACAAAACCTCTGAAGGTGCAGGACCTGTTTAGGTACTGAGCAGCCAGAGGTGTGAATAGGCTTCAACCCTTAAATGAAAACATTCTACCATGTGTACTATATTAACTCTTTAATATCAAGCCATAATTATAAGGTGAAGGGGAAAAACAGACATCGTGATCTTTTTCCCCTGTGCATGAAAATATCAGCTGATTGCTGCAGTGCAGTAGGAGGCACTGGAGTACAATTGTGAATTATATCTGGATGTTTTGGACTGCTGTGCATTTTTGAACCCATGACCCAGGGCATATTCCATCCCTCCAAAGCCACTTTAAGTTAATGTGCTAATCTGTGATATTTTGTGATTAATTTCAGTGTATCACACAAGTAAATGTTACAGTCAAGCTTTGGCTTCCTAGCAGTATTAGAATGACTCAGTATAGCGTCCTATATTAATAATTGTGAGGTTGTCACTTTTAACAGACTAATGCAGTTGCTATTCTTACATATTTTATTATTACCAGTACTGCTTATTTTTGGACAACAAACCTTTGGTTAGGTGCAGTTTTGTGTGCGACAAGAAAGGAAGGTGGACCTCATGCTAGAATAGGGGGGAGGCATGCCTTGCCTCTTTATGAGGCTGAGGTCATTTTAAAAGCATGTTTCAGTACTGGAGAGTTTACAACCAGTGGGGAAAAAAAGCAGATGCATGTACAGGAAAGAAAACTGGAAGACCTCTGCAAAAATTGTATTTCTACCTCCTCTTTCTGCTTTTAATAATTCTAATTACCGAGGAAGACTGACTAGTGAAAACCAACTGCTATTCTAAATTGTGTTGAAAACTTACTGGTGTATAGGTAGGAATAAAAAGGTATGCTGTATGATTGCATTTATTTATATTTTTCACTGCAAGGATATTTTGCAAATGTCTGAGAAAATTTTTAAAAAACAGTTTATTCCAAACTTGAATAGCTCTTGTATTTCTTTAATCCTCTTATTGTGTCTAGAATAGTCATAACATGCTTGCTTGTACACATTACCTGTTTCATGTTTAATAAACCATTACATTTCAAGGGGTTTTGGATCCTTTATTATTCTAAAGAAGCTGTCTGATTTATGTATACATGTCAGAATGAATGCTGGTCCTGAAGTCTTGCTAAAAGTTTCTGCAAGCTATTCTATGCTCCTGCTTTCCCACATAGTTCTGTGGATGAAATTCTTTCTCTTAGTATATGGTTTCCTTCTCTTGTAAAGGTCTGTTTCTCTGCTGCCTTTCCTCTGTGCCCCTCAACCACTTCCTCACTCCTGTTTCCTCTTTTCTGTGCTGCAGGATACCCAGATGGTTTCCTGCAAATGCTTTGCATCCTTTGCACAAACTCCTTATACTAGAACACCATTTCCTTCCCTTACAAGAGTGAACACTTGTCCTTCTTTCAGCTTTTTATTTCTGTGAAAGGATTTTTGACTGCCATTCAATGCAATTTCCAGTTAATCTGATTCTATTCGATATGCCTGAATTTTCCAGCTGGCATTCATCTTTTGAGATAATAGAAACAGTCATGCTTTTTTACCATTATTTTATCATTATTTTATCACATATCTTCTGATTGTCTTTGTTTTGGAAATTCTCTTCTTAAATTAATAAATCTATAACCAGAAAAATAGTGTTGTCAGTTTTTAAAATACAGTCTGCATTATTTACAATGTGTCTAATATATAATTTATCTCATATTAATATCGAACAGAAGGTAGTGGTTATTTAGACCACTTTGACCTAGTACAGCCATTGGTTTAAAATTTGAAGCAAATCAGTAGGAATTCAAAAACTTATTTTTAATATAGAGGTCAGTCATATATTTAGAATATTCATCAATTGATAATGTTATTTTGGTAGCAGTTGCACAGGAACAGCATTCAGTTTACTGATGGATATGAAGTAAAGGAAGATATTGGAGTTGGGTCTTACTCTATCTGCAAGAGATGTATTCATAAAGCTTCAAACATGGAATATGCTGTAAAGGTAATTACTTTGTTATAAAACACACTGTTTTCAGGTTTTAGCATTGTAGACATTGGGCATCATTAATTTATGTGCTATAAAGAACACAGCAAATTAAGATTATTTTTTTTTTTAATATAAAAATTTTTAGATGCAAATGTGAATTATACTAATCAACTAGATAGGATATTTACTGGCAGGTATTTATATAGATAACAAAACCCATAACAATTCTATATGCTGGCTTGGATGGTGAAAAGCAATTTTCAGTCTTTGAAAAACCTTTGCAATTATGGTAAAACTGATGGGCGTTACATCATTGCTTCTAGAAGGAAAGGTACTATGAAAAGCTTACGTGACTTTTCATCATTTTTTAAAAATGTGATTGATTACTTTTATTTAAACATAGCTATATGTGGGGTTTTTGCTTCCAAAGTAGATTCATAAATTGTCAGATAGCTAGGAGGTCATAACAGTGCTTAAGTCTGGTATACCTTCCAGACTAAACTTCATCTCTTGGTCTTTGCTTGCTAGTTTTTAACAAGGTTTAATGATGTTGTTTAAGGTTTAACAATGTTGGGTTTATGTTATTCTATCGGGCTTTCTAGCACTTCTTTGAAGGCATTAAATTCTTAGTTGAAATCAGTAGAGTTCCCAGAAGTGGAATGATAAGGTTTTTTGTCTTTCTATATAACCCTGTGGGTCTGAATGGTTACTATGAAAGCAGGAGTATGGATTGGAAGACTTTAAAAGAAAAAAAAAAGGGGGGGGTTGGAATTTAAATCCTGTACTATGAAGTGGTTCTCTTTTTGAATTGTTGAACAGTTCACCACTTAAATATGTAAAATGCAAAGATAAGTATGTTTTGCTGTATCTTTGTACACAGATTGTCTACTGGAAGCCCTCCAATTTCAATTTGGTAGTTACATACTTGGCTTTTATCCTGGTTCAGACCAGGAACAAGTTTGACTTCTGTACTTTCTTCCAGTTTCAAGAATTACTTCAAATTGAAAGTACTAGCATAGCTGTTAATTCTCTATGATATAACATTTATTGTGAAGGTTGCCTCGCTTTTCTGTTGCCTCTGTTGTGGCTTTTTTCCTCAAGGAATCATGAAAAAAAATAAGGTGATCAGTATCCAAAGTGTTAGGATGGTGCTGGTAGCAGTAAGGGCTTAAGGATGTCAAGACGAAAAGAGATGGAGAAAACATATGGGGAAATTCTACAGTTCAGAAGGAGAGCAAAAAAGGAGAAGAACAAGAATACTTTTTAAGTAGGGCAAAATAATGTTTTCCTTGTTTGCACAAGGAGAACTTCAGAGCCTGATAGCAAGCCTCCAGAGGTTCAAATGAACTTTCATAATGAAATGCTTGTCTGAATTAACTCTGAGAAATTTTTCCTTTTTCTTCTTTTTGATTCCCTTACTCTCCTGCTTTGTCTTTTGCTGTACTAAATATTTGTTTGAGATTAACTTTGTTAAAATCAGTTCATTAACATTGTCAAACCAGTATCTTATGTCAAATTAGGAACTTCCTATTTTATTAAATGATGTATGACTGAAGTCTTATTTACTGAACAGCCTTGCATTATTTATCACATCCTGATGGATCAGATCACTTATCCTCCAAAGTTGTTTTCAACTGAGAGATTTATTTTTTTTCCATGTTTTTCCAACATTTTTTGCTTTACCTTGCTATTCCAATTTAACAAACTTTGTTTTGGTTATAATCCATGCCCTTTACCAACAACAAAAAATACTGCTTGTCTGTTTATGCTAGTAAGCACACCGCAGTGTTATGCTATATAATATCCACGAAAAGAATTATGCCTATGTTTCTATTTGCTCTTACAGATTATTGACAAGAGTAAGAGAGATCCAACAGAGGAGATTGAAATCCTACTGCGCTACGGACAGCATCCAAATATTATTACCCTAAAAGATGTAAGTAGTGTGTTAAAGACATCCTTTAGGGTATTATAATTGCACACCATTTTCTAGTTTGAGAGACAACAAACTACATGTTTTAGATTTATGTTAATGTTTTTCAGTATTAAAAGATAAAACAATGTCCTAATGCAATTTATTCAACAATATCCAATTTTTTACTGAGATGTCTCATTGCCGTCTTTTAAAGATGCTCGTATTTTGGTACAACATAAACCTAAGCAGTCAAATAATTCATCCTTCATAAATCCTAGCACAGGAATAATTCATTTAATGTTGGCTGTATTTTTAAAGGAACAAGCAAGTTTTTTGATTGCTTAGTTAACTTCAAATGTACTTTTGTTTACGTTAGTCGAAAGCAATTTTAAAGTACTTTATATAATAACTGAGGACTTGCTGTTAGCACAATACCCAAAGTGATTTTCATGGACAGTAGAGAGTATTACCCAGTAATGGACAAAATCTTTTCATATTCATGGTCATCACTTTTCTTTACTGAGTATCTTTTTCTGGGTTCTGTATGGAAGATTAGCTAGCTGCTTTTTTTTTTTCTTGTATTATTTGCTCTGACCATGGAAACATTTTAACCATAAACAGCAAAGATTAGCATAAGTTGGGAGGTAGAGGTTTTTCATAGTGAACAGTAGATTCTGATGATCTAACAGAAAAAGAAAATTGTCTTTCTCTCCTTGATTATGCATTAAAGAGGATTAAAAATTAAAAAGGCATATGCTTAATGACCTTCTTAGTCTGTAGGAAAGTATTCTGGTCTCCAAAACCAAACCTCAAGCAAAACAGCTAACCATTTCCAGGAAGCTGAGCTCAGCTGAAGGGAGATTCTCAGACATTTTGAAGTCATTAAAACAGTAGCTCATAAATACTGTGGAGATGAGTACTAGAGAACTCTGCCTAAGTTCTTCTCCTACCATAATCTTCCTTCATTTTATCAATATCATGTAGTTTGGCCCTTTCTTGGGAGAACAAACTAAGATATGCAAGGGAGCCCACCATGGAACTTACCTTATTGCAAGCTAGATATCATAATTACAATCCCACTTTCTGCTTGTTCTGCTTCACCTGGTTGGACAATAAAGCTACCTGAAAGCAACTGTGCTAACACGGAACCTGCATCAGCATTCACATTGGTTTTAGTGCTGCATGCTAGGTTTATGTGTTACTCTAATTCATAATAGATTATGTTATTTAAGCAGGAAGACAAACATAAGGGATGTGAGTATTTACCTGAACCTTTAGCATTATGAATGTTTTACACTGAGAGCAGAGAAACCCAGGCAGCCTTGAAAAGTTGCTGCATATGCTGAATTATTTTACTCTGTAATTAATTCTTCTTCATCATCATCAGTCATCTTCCAGCAGGAGCCATCTTTCATTCACACCAACAGTAATACACAAATAGCAAAAGGAGACTACAAAAAAAAAACACACCTGAAGTTCACAGAGGAAGACAGACAGTAGGCTGTAATTCTCACTTATTTCTACTTCAGATCAGTTCCCCAAGCAGAGTTTATGAAAGTATGTCCAGTGTAAGGAAAAAAGTATAGGATTCATATGTAATAGAAACTTGTCTTAATATCCACTACTGTAAGAATTTAACATTGTTTTAAATTTTCATTGTCCTAATATAGATGTGCGGGGCAGATTGCTTACATATCCCACAATATAGTGGTTTGCTATCACAGCTTTCAGAGGAAAGAATAAGGAGTACTTGGCCTTCAGGCTCAATTTTTCATTCAGTTCCACACCAAAATTTAAACGTTTCTGTTTTGAAATGCCAAAATAAAAGGTTTCCGCATTTAATGCATGTCTTTGGAAATTACTATTCTGCAAGAAATAATTTCTTTCTTTTCTTGAATTTCAAGAATAAATGCAGTAATATTTGCATTTAGCTTAGGATGGAAACTTTCACTCTTGCTCAGCCTTTTTATGTAATTTAATTCTGAAGGTGTTTGGATTGAAACAATGGATATTCAAAAGACCAAATTCTTTCTGCAACGCACAGTCCTCTGGGGTTTTTCCTTCTGATTGTTATCAGTGGTCTTTTTCAGTTACACAGTATAAAAACAAAAGAAGGAGCTACATTGTGCTAAATCAGATGTCCTTCTTATCCAGTATCCTGCCTCTGACAGTGGCCGTTAGTGGATGCCTAGGAAGCAAGTGTAAGAATGGAGAAAGCACACAGCTTCCAACAAACCAGTGCCTAGAAATTTGCTATGCCAGACCATTATATGTATTTAACCATTTTTTACCTACTAGCTACTGTTCTGTAACAGAAGTTTTGTCCTGTTTTGAGTTATTTAAATCATTGATTGAAGAATCTTTTCAGAAGCATTTTAGAAACCTGAATACAGTATATCGAGTCTCCCTGTCCAAGTGCGTATTTATGACTTAAAAACCCCCCTCCTAATAGGCATGTGAAGTCTCATTTCACTTTGCTAAAACTATGTTCTCTTTCTCCCTTACATTATATTTTGTTCATGTGCTTACATCTGTTTCTCGCTATAGTTTCTTTCAGTTTACCTGGTAGAGAAGACATACTGACTGATCTTTGACATGTGCCAGGAGTTCATTTTAAAAACTAGCATCACGTTTATGATCTCAGCATAATACTGTGCACCTAACTGTGAAGAAAACTTGAACAGTAATTGTTCAGTGCAAACAACTAAATTGATAATACCATTTGAGAAATTGGGACGAGAGGAATGGTTTGTTTGGGGTGGGGTTTTTTTTTTTGGCAGAGAGGACCAGGAAGGGGTAGCAGATAAAATAGTAACCAAATGCAAATTTTGCTTGAATGCCCCGTGCAGTACTGAGATTTCTGTGCTCTCTCGTGTCAAATGAAATAAGCTTATTTCCTCGTGTTATACCAGGATTAGAGGGAACATGTCTATTAAAAAAAAACCCAAACAACTTAAATGCCAGTTTAGAATTTAGATAATTCTGCTTTTTAATTTAAAGACTTAATACAAACACATTCAGATGATCAATCATTTATATTTCATGGGGAAAAAATTGCTGTTAAATGAGAACATAGAAACCCATCATGTCTTCCTCTCTTTAAGATCATAAGCTTGTAAAGCCTGCAGAATTATTTCTTTAGCGCTCTTCCTCTTTTTTTATTTGGCGAGAAAATAAATCATTTTAGTATAGTTAAGAGCACAAAAATTTCTAAGCTTAGAACCTTAGTAGCCTGTATTTTCCAGGTAGCTCAAGACAAGGAAACTGGGATGAAAACTCTTTTTTTTAATTTAACTGATATCTATTCCTAAATTTATTTTACTGCAAGTTGGAAAATTGTTTCTGCTTAAACACAAACTCATTTTTATTTCACATGTATTACTGAAAAGAACAATTCCAACACTACCATAAAAAATAGGTTGAAATAATAATATGGAACAGAGTCTGTAAAAGGTTTTGCTAAAGCAGGAACCACTTTCTGGATTAAATTAAAACTCCAACAAAGTGCAACTGAAATGAAAAGCTTAAGTATACCTTAAAATGTGTTTTGATATAGTTCAGTCTGTAGTGCCCCCTGGTGATAATACAAATAATTATCAACTGTTGTCTCCCCAGAAGATAAAAACCATGCAAAAAATAAGCCATTTTCCATAACTAGAAGGGCTAAAATATACATATTTTTATTAGTTTTAGACTTTGGTACAGGCTTTATGTACAAAGTAATGTATAAGTTCTAGGCTTTTATCATAGCAGCTTTGTATGCGTTAACTTCAGTGTTCACAGAGGCTATTTGAGGTGAATTTAGATTTATTTTTTTCTTTTTGTCTGAGTGTTCAGTTGGAATGATCTCTGTTCATATTTGTAATTTGGTGTAATAATTGCTTCTAGAATTAGCTCTAGTTTTTCCTTAATTAGACTAGTTTCCATTTATTACTACTTCTTAATTTCTCCCATGTGTAGTTTAATTTGTTTCAGTAAAACTGTGTGGCAAAAACTCATGTTACCCATCTTTTTTTGTCTTTAAACATTTACATGCCAGTATTTTTATGTTATTTCATTACTGTACTACCTCTTTGTATAAGGTTTTCTGATCATTTCTGAAGATGAACGATGTTTGGATAGTGTGTGGAGTGAGAAATATGGGAAAAATAATTGAAGAAAACAGCTTGTGGATGCACCTGCACTATCTCTGTGCAATTCACAGGAAGAGAATAAATATTTTGAAGTTTACATCTTTATGTACTTTTTGCAGGTGTATGATGATGGAAAATACGTATATGTAGTAACAGAACTTATGAAAGGAGGAGAACTGCTGGATAAAATTCTTAGGCAAAAGTTTTTCTCAGAACGAGAAGCTAGTGCTGTTCTGTTCACAATAACAAAAACAGTTGAATATCTCCATGCACAAGGGGTAAGTTTTCATCTTGGACAAAATGCTTATAGATGTTAATATTCTTCTCTTTCAGAAGTATAAACTCACATCTTGATATGTTCCTTCTGTGCAGAAATTAAGTAATTTTTGGTAAATAATTATGTTGCAGCAAAAATGTGTTGAAATCAAAACGTTTTTCATCAGCTGTGTAGATGTCCAGATAACGGAGACAATGCAACTATTTCTGTTGTCTTTCATGCAAACTGTCAGCAGTTCTGTGGAATATGCAGATAAGGACTAATAGACAGGATATGAGAGGAAGTAAGCCAGGAAGAAGTGCTAGGACCAGTGCTGTTGCTTAGTCGTGGGACCTAATGTAATTCCAACCCCATCCTGTGATAGACCCTGAAAATTTATTTTCCACCTATCACACTTGTAATTTCTTCCACTTCCTGGTTTTGAAGAACATGGTTTATGACTTGTAATCCTGCACCATAGGGTCAAGAAGTTGTAGCAGACTGTTAGGAGAAAGAAAATTAACGCTTCAGGAAATTAATTTGGAGACAGAGGAAATAGTTCAAAGATAGAGAAGGCCAGTGTGACAACTGCATGGCAAGGATGACAAGTCATGTTGCATTTTTAAGTAAACAAGAAAAGGGGGATAGAGAAAAATCAGAAAGTAAAGGTGCAAGGAAAAAGTCAAGCTGCTAACACCTAATGTTATTATCCAAGAAAAGATGCTTCGGAACGCATAGTACTCAAATTATTTTAAGAAACAAATAAAAATTCAGCACACACTGTCATTTCTGGGAGCTATTATTTCAGATCAAAGTTATCTTTTGTATCTTATTCTGTGATTCATCACTTTCTTCAATCACTTGCTCACATGTGGGTTTTTATTTGAGCCTGTGTGCATGGGACTAGAATCCCTGGCTGGCAGCATCCATGGGAATTATGAATACACCTCGATACTTTCTGTATGGAAATATAAGTAATAGAATAACACAAATCATAACTTGGTTCCTTCTTACCGCATGTGGCCAAAATAGGCCCAGTGCCCTTGCATCAAGGACAGACTCTGAAGTTTGACAGACTCTGAATGTGTGTGCAGTCTCTGCAACCCTTCCCAGAAGGACTTTCCTCATGGACATTCATAGGATAGTTTTGAACTGAAAAATTAGCTAAGCAAGGAATGAAATCTTCCTCTTTGGGGTAAGCAGTACTTCCAACTCTCACTCAAATCATTCTAAAAGTATTAGGGCCGGCATACAGCAATTAACAGTTGGCACAATAGACATCATAAAAAGTATAAACGAGAAGTATCATGTCATTTTGGAGCAGAATACTTCTGCATGCTGGTAGATGATTGAGACTGCTGATCAAAAACACAGTCCTAAGAAATAAAGAACTGAAACATCCTGCATATTATTTTGCTCTCTTCTGTTGCTCTAAAATAAAATGTTATTCCTGTGCAAAATATCAATATAATCCGACATGTTTTTAAAATTCACCTTTGATAAAACAGCTTAATACAGGAAGGTATTTTATTTATTCTTTGACATAAACATTGATTGCTTAGAAATTAACGTTTGGATTTGAACTGGACTGTTAGACTTACTCTTCCTCCCACTTGAGAATTGCTTCCCCTTCTTCCAAACAAAAAAAAGTACAACTCAAGCACACTGGTTCTAGAAACAGTCTGCCAAATCCCCAGCTCAGTGCTGCTTCTGTTGCTCACCTCTTCCTTTCTCTACCCTTTTTAGGATCCATTTAAAAAAAAAACCAAAACAAAACAAACACCAACTAGAATAAAACTGGGGGTTTTTTTCTTCTGCCTCTTGGAGCAGTAAAGGATGTTTCATTCATTACTTAGAGAAAAAGGATTCTAATCCATCTAAACACTAAAAAATGAGGGCTATCAGGAGCCGGTTCTGTCATACACTGACGTCTCAAACCAGGATGTTCCCCTTTAACATCTAGTGTTCCAAAACAGATTCTTTAATATCATTTGTGTATTTCAGCTTATAAGGTGCTTATTTCCATAATTTCAAGGTTTTTGGGGTTTTTTGTTTGTTTGTTGTTTTTTTTTTTAATATGAGAATTTCAAATTATTGGCATGCTGAAAAAGCCTCTACTAGACTTACTGCATTAAATGGCTTTACAGTCTGCAGACCTTCTTTAGTCTTTTACTTCTTGGTCTTGTATTACTTACTTTCCTGAGACACTGCTAGCTTTCTGGAAGAGTGTGTAGAGGTTCTGATTCTGCACATCACTTACTTGCAGGAGTTTTGGGGAATCTTCTCATTCTAATGTGATTACTTTCTTGAAATATTTCACCACAATCTCTTCCATTGAAATTTAACCATGAAACATTGTGTTTAATATTAATCAAATAGACAGGACAATCAGGAAGATAAAGGCCTTCATACCAGGTCTATTTAAATATTTGAAAGAGGACAATTACATCCGCTCTACTGTCTTACAGCAGTATATACCCTTTTTTTACAGAGAGCAAAGATTCTAGAAGCTTTAGACTAATTTGTCTTTGTGACTAAAATATAACAGGTCATCTGATTTCGAAGACTGTCCTTGCATATTCCAGGTTTTATTAAGGATTGTTATAACAATCAAATAAGATCAGATTCATTCTGCCAGAACTTTGGCAGCTTCTACAGTTTTTGTCAAGCATTTTACATCACAAGCCCCTACAAAACAGCCACTTGGGAACCAGTACAGGCTTTTTTTGACATGCCAGTCCATTAGGAGAATACCTCTTTGATATTTTGTGGGTTTTGGCAGACCTGTATTAAAATTCCTCCTTAATCAGACCTTAAATGTTTGCACTGAGATTAATTCAGATTATCTGAATTAAGAGAATGGAATATAGAGGGTTACTCCAGCAGTAACTAGCATGTGGTTATGTAGCACGGTGGCACATCAGCAGCTTTGGACATCTGTGACTCCAAAAGATATTACTAGCTAAAGGTTCTGATTTAAAAAGCCTTGTAGGTATGCATGTTAAAATAGCAAATACATATATTCACATATTAGAACAAGACATCTGTATGGAACTGTCTGTACAAATAAATTAGGGGAGAGTGGGATATCTGGAAGGGGCTTTATAGTTAGAGTTTCCAAGTTAGAATTGTGATGGTCTCAACACCACTGAGCATCAGAATACTGCAGCTGATGTTAGAAGCTGGAAATCTGGAAACTGATTGCTTATGGGAAATGTGAAATTAAGTAGCAGAATTGATAATTATAATATAAAGCCTTTTGTATGTCTAGCTTATCATATTTAGTGGTTTGTTTTATTGTTTTAGGTTGTCCATAGAGACCTGAAGCCTAGCAATATTCTTTATGTTGATGAATCTGGTAATCCAGAATCAATTCGAATTTGTGATTTTGGCTTTGCAAAACAACTACGAGCAGAAAATGGTCTTCTGATGACTCCATGTTACACAGCAAATTTTGTTGCACCAGAGGTAAATACCAGGATAGCTTATATCCCTTGATTTATTTGGGGATTTTTTTTGCTAGTTAGATATTTGTTTCATTCTTGTAACAAGTGAAATCACTTTGTAAACACTAAAAATTTGAAATCTCACTATTTTTATGGCATAATCAAAAGCATTTCTAAGCATTTTTCTTCAGAAAAAATATTTGTCTCCCTCAGGTTTTAAAGAGGCAAGGTTATGATGCTGCATGTGACATATGGAGCCTTGGTGTTCTACTTTATACCATGCTTACTGGGTAAGGATAATTTTAGTTTGCTTTGTTGTAGAATAGCAAACCAATATAAACAAAAAGAATAATAAATGTAGGCCCACTTTGAAGATGTTTCTATTGAGGCACTGATTAATCTCAACTTTGGCTTTAGTGGGGGTAGAATATACTTTGCCTTTAGTAGAATCCAGTTTTGCAAGGACTGATGTGGAAAAATTCTTGGCTTCTCACGTCTCATCTATTTTAGGTGTTTAATTTCTGCTTTATGATGATTTATAAGTAAGAATTGATTGTTTCATGTGAAAATGAGCTGATTAAGCAGCATGTATGTTGAAGGAAATACATGTTGCAAATATAATTGCAATGCATTGAAGCCTGATTGTGTGCAAAATTCAGCCACAGGACAGTTTGAAGTGATGCAGTTAGGATAGGATTAGGATTTAGTGATGCAGTTAGGATTTATATATGCAACAGAAATTAATTGCATAAAAGATGATGAATAATAAATTCAACTATAGTTCCACAAATTCAAAAGATAGTTGCTAATGCACCTGCTAAATAGATTATCTTTTTATGCTGGATTATTCAGATTGCCACTTTGGTTAAGAGTTAACATCATCAGAGACATTTGGTATTTTAAAAACAAATAAGTGACAAACATATCTGGTTTTAAATATATCACTTTTTTGGTTGTGGATATTCTGGTAGCAGCAAGAATGCTTATAGTGAAGCAAGGAAAATTGCTGCACCTTCCTTCCTCTAATATCAAAACAGCATTTATTCTTTTTCAGACTTATCATAAAGTCTTCACGTTCAATTTTATAACAGCTTGTTTTATTACTTCACTAAAATATGAAGGCTTAGGGAATACTTTGTAATTCAGGAACCACCAGTACTTAGACTGCTATAGGAAAAATCCGGTTTTCAGACCCAATATAGAGGGAATACATACAGTAAGAACAGATCTGTAGTCAGTGCCGTGCATTTTCATGTGTTAAGAATCATTTCTTTTTACAGCTATTTGACTATCTGTTGCCTATAATTATGTTGAACTCACTGAATATTAAGATCAGATTTATAATAACTATTGAAGTCCAGGTTGTGGAAGTTAATTAACATTGACGTTGTTTGGTTAAATAGCTACACTCCTTTTGCAAATGGTCCTGATGATACCCCAGAGGAGATTTTGGCCCGAATAGGTAGTGGAAAGTTCTCTCTCAGCGGTGGTTATTGGAATACCGTTTCAGATACAGCTAAGGCAAGTATATTTGCTTTGTCCTTTGGGGGGTGAGAAATTAATTGCAATGTAGCATGTTGCTTATAATGTGTATGTTATATCATATATGATTGGGTAAGTTCCAGTCATTGTTATTTTATAATACTGATCTCATCCCTTATGTGCCTATAAGTTTCTTCTTTATCATCCTTTCATGTTTCAATAGTCACTTGCATGTAGGAAGAAAAAACAGGTATGCCTTATACTGTAGTAGTTAACAACTGTCCTTAGAAATATAGTGTATTTTATCACTATTCACACACGTGCAATCATGCATGATGAGAAATGCTGTAATAAAACTTATGTAGAAGCCTGACATTCAAAAAAATCATACAGATAGTCTAAATCAGGATAATGAAAATATTACAATAATTACCATATGGTCCACTGATTCAGACTAGAAAAAAAAAATAGTTTTTCACATTTTTCTATTTGGGTCAGTTCTTCAGAGTTACACAAGACAGTTTATCCCATACTCTTTCATTAGGATTTGAGCAGTTTATTCTTTTAAATACTTTAAGAACTTTTGGTCCTTAAGGACGTCATATCTACTTAAAAACAAACAAACAAACAAACAAAAAGACCCAAAACCCACTGAAGTATTATCCTTTCTTTTTACTGCATTAGTACAAAGTAAAAATTTTAGTCAACTTTTTTAGAAGTATATTTTTTACAGCAAATAGACTCTAAGCTTAAGTTGGCAATATCCTTTATGCCCCTTCTGTGTAGCTACAGTAGAGTGCTAAAGTTTTCCAAAAACATCATTTACATATGTTGTGCTCTTTCTTGCTAACTGATTTGTTGATGTGTTTTCTAATGTGCTGTTCTCGTAACTCAACCATTTTCCCACAAATCATGTCATTCACTTGACTGACAAATCAACTTGTTAAAATAACATGTTTACACTAATCTGGTAATATCAGGTTTTTCTTCCTTCAGTGCCGTTCTGTTCAGTTGTATTTGGGAGTCTAGAATGAACAAAAACCTGTCAGCTATGAAAAAAACTTTAGATTCCTTTCTAATACTATCTTTATGTTCAAATTCTTAATTTCAATTACAAAACAAAGTTTTATATGAAAATGTCCAGTATTGCTAATGTAACTTAAATTATCGTAAATCCAGCTGTAGTCAACTAAATGTGCTTCTCCACAGGTAACTGCTTAATTTAGAAATGTTATTTATGCTTTACTGACCGACTGACATGTAAAGTCATCTACAAAATATTATGCTGCTGTATAAATTTGTTTTCATCATCTTTGAGTGTTGTATATAATTCTCACTACCATAATTTGAAAAAGATAAAATAGAAGCTCAAAAGATGGTAGAAAAGGATGTACCACAATGAAGCTGAAAATCTTTTCAGGTGTTCAGAGCCGCTTCCATGTAAAGAGAGTAAATACAATATGGTGTTTCATCTCAGCAGAGTTGACTGACATGACAGACAAAAGAGATCACTTCACCAATCGTACAAAGGAAATATTGACTCCTTTTTTCTCATATGACAATTTTATTAGGGAAATTAGAATAATTCAATTAATATATTCTGCAGAAGTTAAAAACCAAACAAAATTAAATACCTGTTCATGTAGTTCACAACTTAATTGTGAAACAACTGTGAAAGGTGTTTGAGAAGGGGGGAAAAACAAAAATACAAGCAGCAAAATTAATTCAGAGGGGATGAGGTAAAAATCAGTAAGGGTACATTTATGGCCAACAGGAGTACTAAAATTCAACCTTCAACTTGCACAGTTGTTGAAAGATTGTTAGACACTGGGGAAACATGCAAAGGGAAGGATCATCTCTTATTTTCTCAATTGTTCATTTCTCAATACTCATTTCCTACAGATCTGCTATTTGTCATTGTTTAAAAAAAGAAACAACTGGTATAGTGGGGTCTCTACTCTAGCCCAATGTGCATATTTTTATGTTTGTGTGTTTTGCCCAACTTAATTGGATACTTTCCTGTTGTGTTACCAAACATCCATTAAGTCATACAGTTAAAAGATAAAGTATTAGCATTGCTGGACAGTTTTTTGGCTGTTTCAAACTGACATTATGAACATATTTTTATACCATTAAAATCTTGAGTTTTGAACTGTACTCTGTTTTAAAGCTGAAGTTTTACTGTTATTTGCATTGACTCTTTGTATGTTATTGACAGGACCTTGTTTCAAAAATGCTCCATGTTGACCCACATCAAAGATTGACTGCAGCCCAAGTTCTTAGTCACCCCTGGATAGTTCACTGTGACCAGTTGCCTCAATACCAGCTGAACAGGCAGGATGCTCCCCATTTAGTGAAGGTAGGTAGATATTGCTTAAACTTGCCGTTTAGCCAAAATTAGTGTAAACAAAAGAATTTTTTTTTTAAAAAATAAGTTACTGTGGAATGTGTTTCCTCTAAATACTATTTAAAAGCTGTTATAACTGGGAGTTGCACTAAGACATAATAACTTGTAATATGGAATCAGGTTTCGTAAGAACCAAGTCATGGAGAATAAATCTAATACATTTGAAGACGACTTTCATTTTCCTAGGTTTGAAATTTATTGGACTGACTTACACTGAGAGGTTTAACTTCCTTAAGAAACCAGCATAGAAGAAATCATCCTTGTGATAGTGAAAATATTGTCAGGTGACTACAGGAGAGATGAAAAATAGTTTAGCTAATTTTACAGTTTCAGAGGAGGTTAATCATTAGTGGCTAAATGAAAACAGTATGCTTCATGATCATAGTATAAGCTAAAAAGAAGTCAAAAAGGCAATGTTAATTAATATGATATCATACTGTTCTGCATTCTGTCTGAAACACAATCTGGTTTTGACCCTGATAAACTTTTTCATTTTGAACAAGCAGAGAGAAATCAAAAATAATTGAATTCTGCTTCTCTGTATTCCACCCTGCTTTCAGTCCTACATCCAAGAATCTCTGTCGTGCAACATAAAAAGAGATCTGAGGAATATAATTAACTCTCTCTCTGAGTCAGCTGTTAGAAATTTCTAGCATCCAAAAACACAAGTGGAAAGAGGGGCAACAACATGGCTCACAACCTTCTAACATTTTTTTTTTAAAAATAAATCTTCATGCACTGAATAATGTGGGCAATTTTAAAATACATTGAAAACTGAAATGGTTATATAAGTGATAAGCAGAGACAGCCCACCGATGGAGTTTCATTCCCCAACTATTTCACAAAGCATGGAGAGAGAACTTAATTTAGCAATCTGGGTTTGGTTTTTCAAGCAAGGTAAAATTGCTTTAGATTGATCTGAAAACTATTTACTACCCTAAAAAACACTTCAAACACTGCTGGTATTTGAGTAATGCAGTGGTATGTTTGTGTTTGGTAGATGAAAGTAGACTGGAAGTTAAAACTTGTTCAGAATCACTGGCACTTAGCACTGTGGGATCTCTAGTGTGTGCATCAGTCACAACATACTCTTCCTGATTTTTTTTTTTTTTTTTTTCCCCCTCTGCCCCACAGGGTGCAATGGCAGCAACTTACTCTGCTTTGAATCGTAATCAGTCACCGGTTTTGGAGCCAGTTGGCCGTTCTACTCTTGCTCAGAGGAGAGGTATAAAAAAAATTACCTCAACAGCCCTGTGAAGTGACCTCAACCAGATATTTGGTACCATGGCATAAGATGATAGCACAAATCATGGCGACAGGTAGCACATATCTGACAGATACCTGCAAGCACACTCTGTCCCAGCTGGTACCTATAATGCTGCTGCTCCTGCTGCTGCTACTGCTTTCATCTATTCTCGCTTTAAACTGTTGATGGCAAGTTACTGATCTTACTGGAGCTTCAAGTGGAGTGACAAGTGGAAACACAATGAATGCAATCATGTTCACGATTGAATAAACCAGAAGAATTAAGAATGCCTCCTCTGTCAAAAATACACTGAATAAAGCACTCTGCACCACATAGCATTATTTTTATAAGGATTATTTTTTGTCCCCTAAGATATTCTTTGTTACAGGTAGAGATGGACAGTTTATGTTAAGCACTTAGCTTAAAAAAATCTGTTTATATTAGCACTATATACTTTGTGCCATCCAACATTTTGTATGTTTTTGTAAACAGTTCACAAGCAGTACATTTCTGTGCTGTTTTCTTTGATGTATACATGACTTGTTTTACTTAGATATTATTAATCATTATGACAATTAAGTCTGATTAAACAGATCACCTGGATTAATCAGTATTGTTGGACAGCTCTAAAAGAAGCCTGACTGTTAAACAGCTATTGAATGTAATACTATGAATATGTATTTCTCCTTGCCTATGTCTTTTCTACATTTCCGTGTTTTTGACGCTGCATGTCATGTTATGAAAATCAGGATACTGTTTATAGTATTCAAAATTTAAACAGTGGATCTCTCACCACACTATATATACAATAGGTAATACAACCCAGAGAAAAGATAACTTGCTCCATATCTCACTCTGTCTTTTGTTCCCCCTCCCCTCCCTTTTATTCTCTCCCATCTAATCTCTGGACTCAGGAATCATTGCTAAATACTTTCTGATAGAGGACATTTCTATATTGTTTATTCTTATAATCCATTGTTAATATCTTTATTCTGTGACTTTTGTTTAAGCTGCAAAGGATTTGTTCAGTGAATGTTGGCATTGTAAGAAGAAAGGCAGCATTGAAGATAAAGCAAAACATATTATCATGATGGATCTAATGTTCTGTCAGTTATTTTCTGATAATTTTAACTGACAGCCAAAGCAAAATGGGAGAAGAGTCATTCAGATCTGCATGGGGTTAGAAAAAGGTCATTATAATTTACCATGAAAATTGTATTGTCCCAGTCAGGTAAAACAAAGCTGTTCAGAGTGAGTGTTCTCTCTTTTCCCCAGATGGAACCAAGTTTGTGATGAGGGTGAAAGACTCATTGACACCACAGATCTGCTCTAAATGAATGTGAGAGTGTTCCTTCTGCCACAAGTTTTTCTGAGTTCCTTGGGGAAGCTTCCTTTGTTAGACTTGCAAAGGATCCCACTTTTATTGCCCTTAAAAATCTATTAAAGATTTAATCCATCATATAATTGCTAAGGAATTGGTTTTATGAACAAGGATTCTTAAATTACCAAAGATCTCAGAAATTGGAACACACAGCTCTTCCAAGCAATTAGCATTTTTCCCTTACTTGGTGCTCTAGCATTGAAGTTTCCTTTGGCTCTACAGATGCATCTACCCTTCCTTCAAGAAATATCTTTAACTAGAGGCCAAAAAAGGTCATTTTAATTTTTCTTTGACAGTGTCTGCAGTTCCAGGGGAATTTAGTAAAACTTTACCTTTCAGAAAACGTGTTTTCAGCTCTGTGAGCGATTGCAAGTCAGGCTTGTCAGAATCTAGAAACTGCACCTTCTGGAGTGGCTTTTAAATGTGTCAATTGGAAGATTGTCATATCTAGTCAACAAACAAGACTTAAAACTGATATTGTTGAAATAAAGGGTACTTACTAGTATGTCAATAATAGCATTTCAGTTCAGGAAGGAATTTCTTGTGTGTTCTCAGCGTGTATATGTAGGTACCTGGCAAAGAACAGAGCAAAAGGAGGAAGTGTTAAGCTCCTTCACTATTGGCAATATCCATGTTAAAATAATGTAAACGTACTTTCAGTAATTTTATTTTAGCCGTATTTTGTGGCCCTCAGCCTCACTGGTCATTAGCCAAATAGGGAGGCAAAGTTAACTCCTACTTTTTATGTATCTACGTTCTCAAGTAATTTAGTCTAGACTTTACAGATGTTGCTACTATGTCAGGTATATAGCAACATAGGATAAAACAGGGCAGTTTAGCACATGCTAACTCAAATGTGTTGAAGTCTAGATAAGTTACTTTCTAAACCAAGGTATAAAGGGCCTGTCTATGCAGGAGGTGTATTTCATAGGCTAGACTTATATGGTTTTATGTACCTTACCTCCTGTTTTGGATCTGTGTTCACAACTTTCACATTTATTTATATGTTTTCTAGCTGCAGTTGTCAGAAGCTATAAAGAAAGCCACATAATGCTTTTTTGAATCCCAGCACCTTTCTATTAGAATGTCAGTATATGTGACACACTGTGTAAATTCATTGTGGGTCTGCTTCTTGGTCTGCAAAGTGTAGCAAGTGACTCTGGAATATAGAGTCATAAAGGATAAAAAAGGAAAACTGCAGATACCAGTGAATTTTCTATATGTAGGCCATGGTTTATTTTCTTTAGTGTGAAATTACCACTTATGGTGCTTGACAGCATGAGAGAACAGAGGAAAGAGGGTAGTTGCAACACTCATTAAATGCCATCTGTATCCAGTAAGGGCAAAGTTCTTTACTCATAATTACTGTAACGTTGAATGAAACTTCTAAGGTGTTTTTCAAAAGAATATTTAAAACTTTTTTCTAAAGAGACAAGGGCATAAGAAAATAGATTTACGTGTCTGGGAGTTTTTCGTGTGTGTTTTGCTTTTGTATATGTGGTGTACCAATTAAAGCTGTGCTTTTCTATTATTGGAAGGAAAGGATTCAAAGTATGCTGGTCCTTAGTAAGCAGCAATGTTTAATAGATGAATTTTCACTTATGAAAATGATGTAAATGATTAGCTTTATCTTGATACTCTTGACCTAATCAAAGGGAAGTTGTACTTATGAGGGATGTAATTATTTTGCAGCCGGGGGGGGGCGGTCTACTTAAAATGTTTTTAAAAAATTACAAAATCACAGATAAAGTATTTTTCTACAATTCTATACAATCATACTTTATACTAGTTTTCTCAGCATGGCATGTAAGTGAGTCTAAGGTACTGTTCCAGGAAATCAGTGGTATTGTACCTTGTTCTAGACCTTTACAATAGCATCTGTTAGATGCTTGGCACTGCTGTCACAGAACTGAAATGCTAGTAAAAAAAAGAAAACTGTACTGAATACTTTAAATGATTGTTTTATTCAGAGTCTGATCTAGGAAATGTTCCAATCATGATATTAATGTGTAATTAGAACTGTTCCAGATGTAACTATGAGCAGTTCTGGAAAGGTATCATTGCTTGTACTCCTGTCTAATGGCAGGTTTTGTAGTCTTCAAAAGAAATTGAAATTTCTACTATGAATAAACTTTCAAACATCTTTAAGTGCTTTTTTGGTTAATCATTTGTTCTGCCCAGTTATAAAAGTTGTTTGTTTATCACTAACACTGAACTACATTTGCAGCATACCAAGTGCATTTCCCACCACAATGAGTTTTTAATATGCAAGTGTTTGTCAGTTAAAATGTCACTAAATTACAGCATATTTCATCAGTTCACTATTAGTAAGGCAAATAGGGACCTGAAGGAAAAACACTTGTATTCAGTAGATACTATAGATCCAATACACAGCAAAACCAAAGTGCATGAATATTGTATTTTAATACCCTGTAAGGACTCCAGTCACCTGTAAAGTACAACATAAAGGCAGGCTGCTAAATAATACTGCATTGCTCTGGACATCGTAAATACAGGCATATTTGATAAGTAACGAACCTTTAAAACATTTGGAAAATGAGATTGTGTAAGTACTCCACAAACAAAATGCCCACGTTTCAGCAGCTCACACAACTTGGAAGCCTTGCAACCTGGAAAATAGGGAAGATTTTTAAAAGTTTGCATAGACTACATAAAATTACAGTAATTGTGATACAGAATATATGAGGAACGTAACCAGAGGTCTTGCTAATTGTACTAAGATACAAGAGGACATGAAGAGAGGCTTGGTTAACAGGCAGAACAAAGCGCAACAGAAATCAAGGGGGAGGAGAGAGGGCAGCGTTATCTCCTAAGTGAAATTCACACCTTGGATCTGAGGTGTGTGTCGATGGAGCCCAGTGCAACACAAGGTTTTATCCTGTCTGTCTAAAACTATTTTAAAATTAATTTTCGGGTAACCTGGATAATCTCTAGACCTTGATAAGCTCTGGAAAGGAAGAAAAGGGGTCGACATACTACCTTGCCTTACTTCAGACTTTCCCACATTCATACCCTCCTATTTGTAACCGTTTATCCCCTTGCGTTTGTAACAACGTTTTCCCTCCCCGAGAGGTGCGAGGTTTTCCCCCAGCATCGGTGGGTATGCGCTGCTCGCTCCTCTGGGGAGAGCTGCGAGGCCTCTTTTCCTTAAAATCCACCCCAAAAAGCCCT
>NW_009633979.1:0-7625 GCF_000690535.1 Cariama cristata
ATATATAAATATAAATCCGTTGCGTGTTGTAACCCATTGTTACATGTTGCAACTTGACATGTGTTGCTGCCACTTTCTGTAGATATATATATTTTTTTACTAATGCTTACAGGTGCTGCAGGGGACCTCATGCATTCACGCTCAGGCTCAGTGTACCCCTCCGTGGGGATCGCACCCGCTAGCCCCTGCGCTTGCAGACATGCGGCAGCTCAGGCTGAGCACAGAAAAGGGCTTGCAGGAGGGTACTACAAGGTCCTGTGCAAAGGGATGCCTGTGTTTACAGTTTTCTAGTGTACAAAAACTAGTAATCTAGTGCACAAAACTTAAATATTGTCATCTTGCTGGCATTGGCTTGACGATGATGTACTGACTGGCCAAGATAGGAGCTTGTTGGGATCAGACTGGATGAGTGATCAGTTTGAAACCCGACTGAGAAGGGATGTCTGTCCACAGCCCTGTGGAGGATGCTCCTCTGTCCGCGTTCCTCTGCAAGTGCCTGAAGACAGCTCCGCTCCAGTTATCCCCATGAACGCTATGATGTCTAATCAGGTGCAAAGAAGTTGTGGTTTTTCCCTGTCTCGGTCTCCCGAGGATGCACTTTTTCTCTGTTTAATTAATTTCTCTGGCATTCAGCTTGATGGCTGGTCCAGCACCGCTCCCTCACTGAGAGGTGGGAACCGCAGGAGGGATGGCCGAGTAGCCGGGCGAGGTAACTGGCTTCCACCCACGGCCCAGGGCAGAGCCATCCCATCGCCTGTCCATGCCCCTGGCCCTCTGAACTGCTCGGTACGAGGTATGGAGGTACCTGGGGTGACCTCCTCCTCTGCTCCCCCCAAAGTGCAGCCTTTTCCTAACAGCTGTGACTAACCTCGTTGCGTTTTGTTTGGCTCTTAAGAGGAGTAGTCAGCAGGATCTGTTTAATGAGCCACGTGCTGGGAACTTCGGATGAGGAGGTTTTTACAGAGCACACAGCGCTTGAACATCTTCTGAGCGTGGAAGGGAGCCACAGAGCGCTGCCTGCCCCAGCGGGCTCCTATGACTGCCTCGTTCTCTCTCCTCCTGGTCCTCCTTTTGTTACCAAAGGGTTTTCTTGGTTGCAATTTTTGGTAACACCTTTTCCTGGTGGATTTTTCTTTGGATGAGGGGCTGCCTGGCACTTGAAAGAAGGAAAGATGCAAATGGCTGAATTCTAAAAAAAATTAAATTATTTAATTTCAAAAAATCTCAAATTCTTATTTTAAGGCAAGATTAACTTTCGTCGCTGACTCCATCCCGTTGGAGCCTTGTTGTGCTCCCTGCCTCTCCTGGGTGAGGGGAGCAGCGGGACTCACCGGTGAGGGAGAGGTTTTCCCATTCAGCCCGAGTTGCTCGACATGGGGAGACACATAATGAAGTTGCTGTGCTCTCAATGCCTCCTTGGCTGTGACATGTTCAATACCATCACAAATTACTGCTTGGGTAATGCATGATTAATCCAGCACAAAGTACCTGCCAGTTGGCGGGGCACTGCCGAAAGCCTTGCCGGCGGTCAGCACGGTATGCTGACAAGGGGGGACGGCGGGGGAAACACCGGCCAGGTGTGGGAACAGGGCCACTGCTCCCCTGAGACGGAGAAGAGAGGTGTGCGGGGGGGGACACAGGTTGCCTGGGGTCCCCGGGCATGCAGGGCTTTCCTGCGGCACCTCTCCAGCGGCACTGATTTCTGCCAAGCGAGACCGTGAGAACGGCTGCAGAGATCTCGTGGTGGAAAGCGATACGGGCTCTGAGTGATCGGCCACGCTAAGCCTCTGCCTGAACATCAGCGAAACCCCGGAGCTTGCAGCTATCAGCTCGTGATCGACTCCAGCATCTATTTCTGATGACTCTTTTGAGGCGGTGCCGCGTTAGTGCTGTACACGGACTGGCGCTGCTGGACCACGCCGAAGGCACCGGTTGATGCTGATCACCAAAGTCTCGCTGTAGCAGATGTCAGACTGAGCAGGCAAGGGTTACTTAACTGCAATTACATTTTGCGGAAAATGTTGAAGATATTTCCCATCCTTAAGCAGGATGAAAAAGTAGAAATAGTAACCAACAGCAAAGTTTGGCCCTAATAATTCCCAAACTGTTTCTTGGACCTGAAACAACCGTTTCTTCGATTTCTCCAAAGAAACCATCTCAATGGATTTTTAAGCCGTTCAGGAACGGTAATTTTTTACTTCTGTTTTGTCATATCATTCTGGGTTTTCCTAGCATTTTTGGTGCTACCACTTTATGTTTTTCTCCAGGACAGGTTTGTGAAAAATTGTAAACAAAAAGTTTATTTTCAAGTGGTACAAAGGAACAAGTAAACCAACTGGGAAAAGTGCTGAAACCAGAATGTTCTCCCAGACGGTTTTGGTGTTGGTTAGTCTTGTCCAAAACCCAAACTTGAGTCCCTTCCTAGAGAAGGGTAATTCCATGGCAGTGGGCAAAGCCAGGCTTTGGTGCCCGCCGGGTGCTCCGAAGCTTCGCTCAGATGCCGGGGAAGCCGCGGGGGCTGTGTGGAACGCCGACCCCCGTCCGTGGTGAGCGTGGTTTGGCCACCCAATGCATTTCATGCCATCGCTGGCCCCTGATGAGCCATCAGGCTGCAACAGCCTTCGGCCTTGACTGAACTGCTTTGGATTTAAGCAAATGACCTCAAGGTGAAAGCTCCTGTATCCTATTACCAGTCCCAACCATCGAGGACCCGGACATTTATTTGTGTTGAGGCAGAAGAAAACATCCCATGGACCAGCAGTCCACAAAGGGAAAGAAAAAAGTTTCTAGAAAAAGCAAACAAATTGTAGGTACGCTTGTGTTACATGAGTTTTAACTAAAGCCTCTCCTCTCCGCAGAGCAACAGCAAACACAGTGGGAAATAAAAACAAAATTACCACTGCAAAGCCTATAATTGCATTTCAAAACCTACAGCCATTAATTCCCACAAGCGCCAGGATCAGAACTGCAAATAGAAGCAGCCGCCGATGTGTTCTGCATTCGGGGAGATGCTCTGCGAGTGCAACGGACACGCTTTCTCTGCTTGTAGGATTTTTTTTTCACATGTGCCTTTTACCCCAAATAAAGTAATTACTTTTACAAAGCTGCCTGAGATCCCACATCATTAGCAGAAGGCAGGGGCGGATTCACAAATACCTGCATTTGTTTGTAAGGAGGACCGAGAGACCTTTTTCCTCCACCAAGACCCAGAGCTCACGCAGCTGCTCAGGGCACCACGAGCACATAACCCCACGGCTGGAGGTACCCGTGGTGCTCGGGTGGGGACAGCCCCCAGCCCCCAGCCCCGCTGGGGCAACAGACCCGGGCAGGCCAGGAGGGCAGGCTGTGGCTTCCCTCCGCTGTCCTAGGCAGGTTAGCAAAAGCCTGTTTCAAAGGTTGCATTTTTAAGCCTGCCTGGGCCTGAGTACCTTATCAGGGATTTTTTTCCTTTTTCTTTTCCTTTTTCTTTTCCTTTTCCTTTTTCCTTTGCTTTTTCCTTTGCTTTTCCTTTTCCTTTTCTTTTTCTTTCTCTTTCTCTTTTTCTTTTTCTTTTTTCTTTTTCTTTTTTTTCCTTTCCTTTTCCTTTTCCTTTTCCTTTTTCTTTTCCTTTCTCTTTTTCTTTTTCTTTCTTTTTATTTTTTCTTTTTCTTTGTCTTTGTCTTTGTCTATCTTTTTTTTTCTTTTTCTTCCTTTTCCTTTTCCTTTTCCTTTCCCTTTCCCTTTTCCCTTTTCCTTTTCCCTTTCCTTTTTTTCCTTCTCTTTCCATTTCCCTTTTCCTTTTTCTTTTCTTTTTCTTTTTCACCACAATGGTAACAGTTTCATGGGCTCTGTCTGGGACTGAGTACAAATGTTCTCAAAGATAAGGACCATCAACTCTGTCTCTCCAACAGATGAGCAAAGTTAGAAATCTTTCTGCATCCCCATGCATGTGGTGCTGCCATGTGCCTTTAAGTACCATAGGGCTTGCGCTGCATTAGGCTCTACCTATAGCCCATACAGCAATGCTCTGCAGGGGCAGCGAGAACATCAGCCTATTCCTCTGAGCACATGAGCAGCTGGTGTGGGACAAGGAGGGGACAGGAGTCGAGGGGGACCCTGCATCCATCCCCCTGACCCCGCAGCACGACACAGATCGGGCTCACCCCTCTGCAGAGGCTGCATCGGTCAGCTGTAATGCATAGAAAATGCAAATGGGTTTTTATAGTCATTATCTCCACTTTCAAATAACCTGTGTTTTAATTCAGCTTTAATTAAAAGGGGGAAAAAATATGCCCAGGTAAACAATTTCCAAGCAGACGATGGGCCAGAGCAACAGAGAATTCCTTTGACCCAACAGGCCAAACTTTTTGAAACTTTTAATTAAAAACACTGAAAATTTTGCCATGGTAAATTACCCAGAGACCCAGGCCTTTGAAGAGATATAATTAGGGCTATTTGGCCCCACGCAGGCTGCTCCCTGTGAACAAGCTCCACAAGTGAAAAGGGCCCCGGTTCCGTGGTGGGAGCCAGGGTGGTCCCTGCACAGGGGCTGGGGGAGCCACCCTGCAGCAGAGCCCTGCATCCCTGGGGATGCCCTCCCCTCCCGAGACCCCTGTGAGGCTCCGTCAGGCACTTTCTGCTGCTCCTGGGCCACCTCCTGAAGCCATGGCTTGTCTGCTACAGAAAGATGGAAGACACAAAGCCTAAATATGGAGTTTCTGGCATGATCTGAAAGTATTTTGCATACAATTTATTAGCTTTGAGAATTGACTTGTATGAATGACCTCTATCCCTTTTCTAACTCAGTAGGACCTCCCTCACAAAGTCACTGCTGCCTCTTGACAGGCTCCGTCAGAAAGCCACAGGAACGGAGGTCCCTCACCACTGATCCTTCGGGTCAGGGTTGGGGTGCACAGTGCTCAATTTCCATGGGTGGGAACTAAACCTGGTTATCCAAGGTTTGTAGCTGTGGCCAGGTTTCCCACAGCGCTCAGCAGCTTCTCTTTCTGCCATTTTTCTTTAAAAAGAAGAAACACACACACACAAAAAAAGACCCGCGGGGTCCTTGCAGCAATGGGTGTTTTCTGGGACTTGTTCTTGGACATCCCCTGCTTCCATCGCTCTCCTCCAATGCCGGCTTCATGCACCGCTGCATCCCTCCCACCCCGCCGCATCCCTCCCACCACAGGTCCCACGGCTCCTCCCCATCCCAGGGGGGCTTGAGGGGTGGGCTTCTTGTTGCTGCGTGGGAGTTAAATACCACAGCACTAAATTGACTGGGAGAAGAAAATATTTCACAGTTTCTACCAGAATTTCTATTGCAGCTTCAAAAAGAGCACACTGCTTTCAGAGGAACGGACAAGAATTCAATAGAGTTTCCCCTGAGCACAGACAGGCTCCTGCTGCCATTGGGTAGGAAGTTAGAAAGCGAAAATATTTTGAAGAAATTGGAACAAGGAGGTAGAAAATCATAAGTGGCTGTACAATAAAATTAAAATTAAAAAAAAAAAAAAAAGAGAAAAGAAGTATGTGTTAGAGATGGAGCTGCTCTAGGAATGAAAGAGCTGTGACAGGCATGTGTTGATGCCACCAGGCATAACAGAAAAGAAAGAAAAATCAGGATAGTGATTTTTTTCGCATTTACTCCAAAAACACTTGCTGAACACAGTGCGATCTCTTTGATATGAAGGTTAATTGAAAGAAATGGTACAGACCCCTCGGAACTTGGACTTAAATAGCTCCAAAGAAGAAAAGTTTTGGGTGAACAAAGGAAGACAAAGAAAGCGCAGTAGGAGCAGAAAACCAGAAGATTTCAGAAAGACTTGGGAGAGCAAACAGGAACCGCACACCCGACTCGCACCACGCTCGCACCGCGGCAGGGCAGGATTCATGTCCTGCCCATACCGGTCTGTGCCCCGCTGCACCAGAGCAGCATGCGGGGCAAACTCAGGAAGTCATCCCAGAAATATTAGATGCAAAATATTACAGGCTTTTTCCTGAATGGTGATGCAAACCAGAAAGTAAAGGAAAAAGGATAGAAAGTTACAGTCAGACTCATAAATTCCTCCCCAGGCCTTAACTTGAGCCATTGCACAGGTCACGAACCTCCATTCAAGGACATTTTTAGAAGTCTGTAGATCCTGTTTAATATTCTTCCCCCAGGCCTCTTTGTTCCTCCAGGTTTGGGCCAGAATGAGAAATGAAAACACTGAGCTGGGAAAGCCAGGAACAATTCTTGGGGTCTGCAAATCCAACAAAAATCACCATGGGGTGCAAACGTCACGGGAGAACTTCCGTGCAACGGTTTCAGAGTGAGTTCAAGATCAAAAGGGTTCAAGATAGGCATCTGAACTGCTGGATGCTTCCCTGAAAATTTTTGCCTTCTCTCTAGTCAGCACTTCTCCGAGCCCGGCTGTCAGCATTTCTACAGCCTCTGCCACGGCGCTATCTGCTTGTAGGACACGAATGAACTCCGACTCACAGCCCTTGGAGACTCCTTTGTGCTCCTCTTCTCGGCAACGTGCATCCCGTCAGCCCACTCCGTCCCCAACACAGCCCCCCTGCGCCAGCCGGGCCCCACCGGCCCCGGGATCACACCCCGCCGCATCGGCTCAAGGCATCCGCGCCTCCCATCTCTCGGGTGAACGTCTGTTGTAGAATCTCTAACCCTTGGCTCCATCGCCAATATTTGAGCTATGCTGTAATTGGCCATAAAAGTCTCATGGTATTGTTTGTGCGCCTTGATTAGCTGAACGTGAAAAGCACTTACAATGCAAATTTCCCTTTAAAATTCTGTTTCCTGCGAGTCCTCAATGAATCAGCTGTTGAAATCTCCCACTGAGAGCACTCTTGCCAGTAAAAGTTGATAGTGCCAATGTTTGTGGAGTGGGAACACAAAAGGGGGAAGAAGCAGCTAAAGCAAACTAATCTGAACCGTCAAATATTTGCAGAAAAATACATACATTATCTGCCCCAATCTGTCCCTGATGTTTCACCCCACGCCCAGCCGAGATTGATAGCCACATACCCAACCTCTTTCCTTTCATGAATGAAGACGCAGCTGTGTTTTCTTTGTTCATACTCCCTTTTTCAAATGCTGCTGTTGCCTTATTGAAGTCTTTGAAAAATATTCTGTATAGAAACAATTCTGCCGACGCATCAGTTTTCTCTGTGCTTTCCTCTCCCTCCGCCTTCGTTACCACTGAGGACATTTGCATGAAAATGACCGCAATATTTCTGAAGCCATCACCTGGCCTCTCCGTTTCTGCTGCTGTCCTCCCTGTGAGGTCATTTCCTCTGCGCGATGATGTAATCGGCCGCAGGCCCACGTTTCTGAGGTCAGGAGAGTGTGGCTGGGGAGCCGGGGTGGGCTCCCGCGGAGGGCAGGCAAGGCTGCAGTGCTGGCTGGCACACAGACCCCAGCTCCTTCCTTCCTGGACCACTCCATCCCAGCCCATCTCCAGCCACCCCCACCCCTCCCCGTGGCTCCCCGGGACCTTTCCTGCCCCTGACCACAGGGGACAACTGCAAGGGCTGTAGTGGATGCAGAAGCCACGGCAGGAGCATCACCACGACCTGGGACCACTTGTTTTTCTAAAAAGAGCATTTATCCAGCCACAGGCTTTTTCTTTGGAATCCGGCACAAA
>NW_009633979.1:7656-10117 GCF_000690535.1 Cariama cristata
TTGCCCAGCCACAGGCTTCCCCGAGAAACTCGGGCAAAGGCAGCAGCAGGAGATCAGCGCCCTGCATGAGAAGGGAAGGATGGGGAGGGGCTTCTCTGAGAGAGGGGCATTTTATCTCCGTAAACGCTTTCTGCTCTGCCAAACTGAAGAACCCAGCAGCCTCCCCGCTGCCTTGCATACACAGGAACGGGTCCAGGTCTCGTGTCAAAACTCGGTCTCGGACTCTTGGCCGGGAGGCAGCACTGCTGGAGGCTCAGCCCTGCGTGGCAGAAGATGCTGTTGAAATGGGTTTAAAGATCTGTGACAGTTTTTAGGAAAGATAGTCACGGATCTTACAGGGCAGGAAGGACTGCTTTGACCAGCTAGTCTACCACACTGCAAGACTTCCCAATTTCACTGAGACTGGCTGAAGTATGCCACCGTTCCCAGATACTCCCACAGGTCCCACCAGCCGCAGCAACGTATCATTCCCAGCACTGGTCTCGTCACAGCGAACCCTCCCGGGAGGCCAAGGGGTGTGTGTGCACAAGGGGTCAACGAGCCCCACTAAACCCAGGCATTCATGTGGTGCACCAGCCCCACAGCGGTGGTTTGCAGAAAACGCTTCCTGAGAAAATCTCTACCCTGCCTTTCTAGGGATTCAGACCATTCTGGGATGAAATAAGAAGGACAGAAGCATCTCACAAGATTTCCTGGTGTGAAGAGACCATCTAAGATATAGATGCTAAGAGATAAAACTGCTCCGTATCTTTCAGCAGCCGGAGGTACTTTCTTTCTCAGTTTCTGCTGCAGAGCTCTCCTGTCTCTGCACACTGCTTCTCCCTCCTTCATGGCAGCACTTGAACTAGCCGTTTTTTAGCATCAAGTCCCCATCCCGAGTCCTGGACAGGCTGTCCGGTATCACATCTCACCCGGAGCTTGCTGCTTAGAAGGAGAAAAACCCCAAAGCTGGAGCCAGTACAAACCAGACTGTCTTCCCCCTCCCTCAGCATTCACGCAGGGGCCATAACTGGGGAGCAAAGGCTAAAGCAGACCGGAGGCAGGCACGGCACCGCGCTGGGACCCCCCCTCCAAACAGCACATGAGTAAACTCTTTGTGTCCCGTGTGACGGGCAGAGAGCCCAGGTACGATCCCAGATCAATCTGATTTAGACTATGTAATTTTTTAAGTCTCCCATTACTGTCATGGCCTCAGCCTTTCCTTCCTTTATTTTCCGGATGGTATTTTTTCCATCTTATCTTCTTTCATCAAAATCTTGTTTCCTCCTGCTGGAATCACCACATTCCTGATCTATATGCAGATTAAACCCTGGGAACAGATGCTATTGTCAACTTTTATTAGTTTATTGCATTAAGAAAGGACGATATCTTTGCAGTCATTGATATAAAATAAGACTCCCCACTTCCACCGAAAGCCTCATCTCCTGGAAGCGACAGCAAGAAAACGAAGGCTTTTCTGAACCGGAGCCATAGTCACAAATCAGGGCCCGTGTATCGGCAGTAGACAATACCCGAGAGCTCTGGGACAAGCAGAACGATCCCCCAGCGCGTGTAGGAACTGCGCGATGCCCTTACGCAGAAGGTAAATGATTTCTGAGTTCAGCAGCGAGCCTCACGAGGTGAATTTCATTCCCCGGGATAAGCAAATGATGAGGCCACTTTAGATATTTGTATTACTTTCTCTATTTGTACTCTACTTAAAATGATACTCTCCCCTCCTGTCTGCTGAACATCATCTTTTCAATTACGGGGAGGTTTGTTCCATGGTCTCACGCTTTGCTCCTTTGCTGTTTATGCATTTATTATTTACACATAGGCCTCCAGCTGCAACTCTCATGCTGGAAAAAAATCATTCGGCGCTCTGTTGGGCAAAAGATAAGAGAGGAGGGAGAGCTGCCAGCTCCGCGAGAAGGGAGAGGAAGAAAAAATACCCACAGCCTCTTTTCCCCCACGCTTGTTGGGAACTTGAACTTGGCTCCCATAGACTGAAGGAAAACGCTGCTAGTCAGCTGAGCTTTTCATATTTCCTAGGCAGTCGGAGTAGAGGATCATTGTAGGTACCTTCCAACTGAAAATATTCTATTCTGTTCTATTCTATTCTATTCTATTCTACTCTATTCTATTCTATTCTATTTATTCCCTTCCATTCCTCGCTGGAGCGAGGTATGTAAGGTAACTGGAAAGCAATTTGGCAATTCTCCATTCCAGACACAGCGGCACAGCCCGGGCACGCGTGTGCCCCTCCGCAGCCCCGGCTCCCTCCCAGCGCGCTCCGGGTGCCCTTCGGCTCTCCTTACTGCTCTCCGCTCCCTCTTTGTGTCTCTTGACGAGGTCTGACAAGCCATGGAGGCTGAAAAGGAGCAGGGGCTCTAAAAAATGCACGTGGGGTGCAAGAGAGGGGGCTCGGCTTTACACGCTCTTGCAGAGATGGCTCCCCTCCTGGAAACCATTTCTTTTCTCC
>NW_009633979.1:10148-10501 GCF_000690535.1 Cariama cristata
CTTGTGCAGCGCTGGGGGAGCAGCCGGGATGTGCCGGGTGTTGGGACACGGGTCACGTTTGGAAGCCCTGCAGTTCCAGGGATTCCTGTCTCATCCCTTGTGCCCCAAGGCCCGGCGATAGGCATACTGGACAAATCCTCATCAAACCCTACAGCTCCAACCCGGAGAGTTTTAAAAATGCCAAAGGTGCAGTTTGCTGCCACTTGTAGGGAGAAAAAACCAAGTGAAAGCGCAGAAAAGGAAATGTAAGAGAAACCGGGCTAAGCTGCGCTTTTAGGGAGCAAGCTTTGGTTTACGTTTTATGATGTTTTCCTGGCAGACATCCCAGAGCGCTATGCATTTTCTGTGCGAGT
>NW_009633980.1:0-6226 GCF_000690535.1 Cariama cristata
TTCTCACTTTTACCCTTCCAATTCTCTTGCCCCCATCCTGCTGGGGAGGAAGCTGGCAAGTAGCTGTGTGGTTCTTGGTTGCTGGATGGGATTAAACCATGCAATCTAACTAGAATAAAACTTGAGCTTTTCCATTCTAATTCTCTGCACAACAGGCTTCCACATCTTCCCCATTGTCCGTCCCCATTCCTTTACCATTTCCATTTCTCCTTCACTGAGCAGGTAACTAGTGGAGTGTTCGAGTGGTTAAAACTAAATTCTCCATTCCCATAGAATTAATGTCAGTTGGAATAGTGATTTTAGTAAATCATGTAATGTCAGGTCAATGCTTGTAAAGGGCTTTTTAAATACAGGGCTTTTTAAATACAAGTCTTTTACTGTGGTTGAATTTGCCCACAGGAGTCTCAGTTGTGTTCTGTCATTGAACTCTGAGACCAAATTATTTCTTTCTTTTAGGCCTCAGTTTTCAATTTTAAGCTTCTGAAAATAGCCTAATTATTGCATGTATTTTCCCTGCTCTATCAATATTTAAATCCAGGATAGGAGGATACTGGCTAGGATACTACATTATCCAGCAGCTCTCTGAAAGACAAGTGGCTATGAATAAATGTCTCAAAGGTGTTTATACAGACAAAAAAACCTATTTATTCTAACTCCCTGACCAAAAAGAATCATGACATCGTTATAGTTTTGTTTCATCATCTTTTATACAAAAGAATTAAAAAATAACTAAGTAAAAAAAAATTAAGGAGTCCAGCAGCAAAGGAATTTAATTCTGCTCTGGAATGCTTCCATGAGCCAGAGGTAGATTAAACCATAGATTTTGGCCCAGGACAATAAACCTGAGGCGTAAACACCTTAGGCTTGTGACAATATCACTATTTCAGCTCCTGTTAAGGAAAAAAGAAAGTTCTCATATTCTCTGTTTTAGAGAAAAGCTTGAGAATAGGAACAGGTTGTAACCCGTATGATGAAGTCGTACAATTTTACAGAGAGTTCATTTCTCCAGGAGAGGACAAAAAGCAATAAAAGGAGAAAAACCCTTGCCCCAGAGGCATTGCCATGGTCAGTTAGACCACCACAATTTGAAGGACAGTGGTTTGGGATGGGACAAACCACTGCTCCACTGAAATGGAAACCTGGGGAAAATCCAATGCAGCAGTCAGATTTCCAGCAACGAGTCCTGTTGTGAGTAGCTATGCCTGCTTTAATGGCAATGAGCCCCTCTTCAGCAGTAGAGGGAAAAAACATGCCACATCTGTGACCGCAGGCTACTGTTTCACCAGAATCCTGATGTCCAAACTGCCCGAAATCAACGACTGCCCAGGCTCCCACCTGACACGTCAGACAGCTTCTCCTTCCTCTAAGATGGGGCACATGCTGAGGGTTTGTTGTACGTCCCAGGATGTAGATGGGATGTCTCTGGGGTGCAGACCAGGACCTCAGAAGTCAGATGTGCCTATCAGGCTCTTGTGGTCTGCAACGTAGCCTTCCTTAACACGGGTGACAAGAGATGGCCCCAGTTAAATCCCAAAGATTATTGTTCAGTCCCCTCAGTAGTCTCCAGTGCAGGTTAATGCATGTACAGTACAGTATTTCTGGACATTCATTGCAACTATAACCTTAGGGAACAGTACTTTAAAAAGTGCCATGTCAGAGATACTGTAGGGAAGGAGGAATGGAAAGACTGAATGAACCCTTTGGTTTCTTTTCACTTTCGTTGAAACTTAAATGTGGTGTTAGCATGATGAAAAATCAGAACGCAGGAGTTAAAAAAGATGATAAAGTTCTCTCAAAAGAGAACAAATAAGCAAATAATTTCCTCCAGCACAATGAAAACACTAATTATGGCAGCCTACCATAATAAGGAACAGTGTTTCTGGTCCTTATTATTCCTTTATCTAGCTTGGTAGCAATCTTGTAATTTTACCATTACAATGGTAAAGGAAGCTGCATATTTGCATAAATTGAAAGAACTAAAATGAGACCACTGCCAAAATCTCACATTGAAGAATCACGCAAGGCAAAACTGGTGTGCTTGGGATCAGAGACATTGGCGAGAGCGAGTTATTGGAAACTGTTTGATGAAGAGGGCAATTGCCTCACCACATCTTGGATGTTATTGATAGCCACATGTAACTGAGCAGGTTATATGGTATCAGACCTGTGGTAAAATGCATTTGTGCAGCTTTTCCAGAATGGCAGATGACACCACCAATGTTTGGAATTGAAAACAATAGGCAAGATGTGGCAGTTGACATCTGTTGTCTTGTCCCTCTACTAGGAATAACAGGGTAGCAAAGCTAAAATTACATCAGAATAAGATCGCCTTCTTAGTTACTATAGCATGATATTCAGGAACCTCATTCACCTCCCAAGGGCTATATCCTGACACCGGACAAGGAATAGGCAATGAAGCAGAATCATACATAATATTAAAAAAAAGTAAAACCTTTCTATCACCATCTTCTTTTTGAGCTGCCTACACTGTCTGAGTGTTTTAGGTGAGGCCTGGACAAGGAGGAAACATGGATATTGTTACTTTCACACAATTCAGTGTGTAGCAAGCACCTGGAAAGCAGCAATGCCAACTTTAATTGCTTTTGTGTAAATGGGCAAGCAGCACTGCATGGTGATGCAGTGAGACAAAATCTAAGGGACCATGACATGTGGCTTTTCTGTCAGGTCCACTCTTACTGGCAGGAGGAAGACACCATCCACATGAAAAGGGATATGTGTGGTCAGGGAGAAGTTCAACTAGATCATTCACATGTAAATCAATTATATCCCAAATAGGAATATTTTACAAAAAGTCACATCTTGTTGGCTACCCATCATCACCTGTTCATGCTGCTGAGGTGCAAAACCTACAGGCTGATAAGAGAGGGCTGGGGATATGTAAAAGTTCTCCCCAAAGAAATGAGGAGGACAAAGATAAATTTTACTTCTGTGCAAAATCCAGCTCCTGCAGTAGCTTTCATGCTTGTCTCCAACTTTCATAAAAGCTGTGAAAAGCAGTGAAAGCAGAAGGAAGAGATAATATCCAGGCACTGTGTACCCTGCAGACCACAGAACAAAGCAGAATCAAGTATTTTAACTAATTACTTCTTTCACTGTTTCAGTATTGCAAGCTGTTACTCTGGTTTCTGCAAAGTAAGCAATTTGTCTGACTGTGTCAGAACAGCCATTACAGACAGAGTAGTGCGACTTTTCCATCAGGCCTGCTATCCCAGCCTGTTTTGTTTCAGACAGCAAGCTGCAGTTTACTGGCAGGCAGTTTGTACAATTTACCCAGCAATGAGAATTCACTCACAGCACGTCACCACCTTCCCGCAGCCAGTCAAATGTCAACAATGAATTAGCAGTTAAAATGATTAAGACTCTCTTAAAGAAAGCTGTAAGCATCAAAGAAAATCTATGGCAGGCTATACCTGGATGTAGAAGCACTATCACAAAAGATATTAATTAACAACAACTTTGTACAATAATTGATGTCAAGATGTTGTTATATATTGGTGCCTGTAATTCCATCAGTAACAGAAATGACAATGGAAAAAGTACAGGACAAAGGAAAGATAAAGAGATAAAAGCTGAAGGCCTTTCAGATGTACACAGTGGAGGACCTCAAGAACAGACTACTATCTCAGAGGATAATGCAGCATGCAAAAGAATTCTGTAACAGGGTTGTGAATGAGCATTTAATTCACTTTCAAGTCCTCACTTTTGCAAATACCACTAGAAGACAGATGTGGAGATGCTAAAATACGCACTCCATTAAACTTCTGTTGCAGACATGATCAAACCCATGAGGGGTTGATGATAGATATGAGAAGGCACTTAAAATATTTAATTTACAGTAGGACAAAGGCAAGTCTTCTCAGAATCAGAAAGGCTGTCCTTGACAACAACATCAAACTGCCTCCACTATACAGAAAAGTTTTTGGGCGGTGCTGAGGTGTGAAAGGATAGCTTTTCCAGGAACTTCCCTAACTGCCAAGAAAGTTAAAAGCGAGAAAATAAAAATAAGAGTTGGTGCTAATGGTTGGTAATGTACACACATACTACGAACTCTATTATCTGAAGTGCATATGAGGAATAATGCATTGGGTTACAGAGTTTCCACAACTGGAAGACAAATTGTGGTTACAGAGAAGGATGCAGAGAAGTATTCAGTGTACTACCACAATATTTTGAGAGCAAAGGTTGAATGCTGCAATGTCTTGGCAGTCTTGTTTCCACTCTCTCTCAGCTTGAACACTAAGCAGATGGAAAGTAAAATATTTCAGTTAGTGGCAGCTACCATTAAAGTGACTAAATATTTTGGGAAAAAACCCCAATGTTTTTACAATGACTGTTCTTTAAAAGCTAATGACATCTTGCATTATTTGAGGTACATAGGCTCTTTTTAAAATGGTTTTATGTTTGTGTCTTTTAATCTGAGACTATGAAGAATACGCATCACACAGTGGTTGGCGTGCCAGGTTCCTAGTGCGACCATTGATATTTTTGTCACCAGACTTCCTTGACTGGAGTCATGTCAAGCAAGTCTGCGGCTCACAGAGAGGCAATCAAAAGTGACAGAGTAACTGACAGCTCTGACAAGTGATTGTAGAATGCACTACGTTGTACTTTGCTGTGGGAAAATGACCTAAACCTTACTGTTAATTCTAAATACCTCTTATCAGTATGTGCTCCTTCACAGTGTATTATTATATTGTCAAAAAGGTTAGCAGAAAGCAGAGCTCCTTCCAATGCATGACTGAATTTCTCCTTGTTTCTACTATGTCCAAGAAATAGAGTTGAGAGGCAATGGTCACCGTGCAGAGCATGAACACCAGCCAGCTTTCTCCCTTCTGTTCTTGTAATGTTTAACTCTCTTCCTCAATACATTGCCAACTTTTTCTCTGAAGTCAGGATCAAAAAAATCCTTCTTTTGTGTTCTCTGTGCGAATGATCTCAGACAGAAAAATTGCACATCAACAAGCAATAAAAAGGAAAACCTCACATATGAGGAAGGAGCACAGACGTAAAGATAAGTAAAAATTCTAACAAAAGCTAAAAGTGCCAATTTAAGACTCTCTTTTTCTCTGTTTTTGGATCTAAAACAAGCTTATGTAAGACTGTGGGGGTGTTTGTTTATGTGTGGAGGTGTATTTAACTTCATGCTAAGCTCTTTCTGAAGAAATCACCTAAAATTGATATCTGGAACCTTTGATTTGATGGTCTTCATATCTACTTGCTTTTTCTCTTGCAGGCTTTCCACAGGGATGTTTTCACTGGCATCACTAAGCTTTGATTTAAGCTATTAAATCATATTTTGCTCTCCAATCTATCTACTGACATTTTAGTCTTTCTATGGAGATAAAACCTCTATTATTGTCAAGTGGATCTGAAAGCATTTTCTGCCTTAAGGTGTTTGTTTGTTACACAAGAGAAGGAATGGGAAGAAATGAAGATGCTTTAATGGACATAAGTATTCGACCTGTTAAAAAAACGTAACAAAATGCAAGTGCTAAGCACTTACTTTACTGTATTATCCCTAGAACTAGTTAAACATCCACTGACACGGGGCTTCACTGTTTTATACCTAAGAGGAAAAGAGGTCTGGCTTGAGGTCTGCTTTCAAGATGACATTGAAAATCAGAGCTAATGTAGAAATATTAGTCCAAAAGGAGGTACCATGCTGGCAGCTACCTGGACAGAGAAGGACTGGCAGGAAGGTGGCAGGGAGCTGTGATAGATCTGAGATGGGGAGGAATCAGCCCACAAGTGATGCAAGTTTTTCACTGGCAATGCTAGCAAGAAGGTCTGTATCTGTACATTCTGGTTTAGGAGATGTCACAGTCAGTCACACCATATGTAACAGTAACAAAAAATACTAGAATATTAATGTAAAAATTTTTCAAGGTCTATGCTAGGGTTTTTAATAATATGCTGGTGTTGGTTAAAAAATCCCATCTTTAGCTGACATAGATAGGTACAGTTTTTGAAGGTGATAATGACCTTGAATCTCCTGGTACTTCATGATTAAAACAGGATTAACAGTGATCAGGATTGACAGGATTATAATGACCAGAGAGTGGAAAGGTATCTGATACAGATACTGAGACATCAGTGTACACCACGTCTGTGCCCAGGTGTTGGCACTGAGGGCTGCAGGGGTGGGCTCTGTGAGGAGAGGCCGGGGCTGCCCCGGGCCGGACACAGCCGGTTCCCCGCCGTCCCC
>NW_009633980.1:6573-29411 GCF_000690535.1 Cariama cristata
GGGGATATGTGTGAGGAGGGAGAAAAGAGCGGCCGAGAGGGGAGAGGAGTTGGCACTGAAGGGGTGAAGCTGGATCTGAGAATAAAGTGTGGGAAAAGTTGTGTCTTTTTGTTTGTTTGTTTGTTTCTCACTATCCAATTCTATTTAATTGGCAATTAAATTAATTTTCTCCAAGTCGAGTCTCAGTTTGGCCCTTTGCCAGAGCAGACCTGCCCCAGTCAGACTGGAAAGTTCTAATGAAGATTTCCTGAAGCAATCTATGAGATCTTACATTGAAATCC
The DNA here is from genome assembly GCF_000690535.1 of Cariama cristata. Taxonomy (NCBI): domain Eukaryota; kingdom Metazoa; phylum Chordata; class Aves; order Cariamiformes; family Cariamidae; genus Cariama; species Cariama cristata. The sequence continues at coordinate 6,855 of NW_009633980.1, forward strand.
ATGCAGCAAACCCTCTGTTTAGATTTTTAAAAAACAGGACCATTTTTAACCTACATAGGCTTTCCTGGCCTCTTTTTACTGCAGAAATCTAATACTCAAAATTAATTGACATCACAGCCTTCCTTGAAATCACTGGTTGAGATGTGCCTCCCTCTGTCTTGCTAAATGTCAGAATAGTCTTCTGGTTGTCAGTGTTCACTGAAAGAAACTCTCCAAGGACAATGAATTTCCATTTCCCAAAATAGCGTGTGCAGTTTAAGTGTATACCCTCTGGATACACAGCAGTGATAGACGCAGGAGTTGGATTCCTCCTAGTCCCCGAGCACCACACCTGGAGATATGAAGTGCCCTTTTTGTAGCCAATTACAGTCACCCTGAAAATCATACTTAATTCAAGCCAGAGGAAGGTGGTAGGATACATTTACTAAACCAAAACCAGACATATCTGCAAAGCTTTATAGAAGTGAAAAGAAGAAAAAATATATCCACCTGCCGAGAGACAACCTCTAACTATTTCTCTCGCTCTGTATGCCTTGGCTGATACACTGACAGGATCTCTTCCTCTTTGCTGCTGAATATTTTAGCTCTCACCAACAACTGATCTCTAAGACTGCCTGCACAAAAGCAGTCCAAACATTTAGGACACACCTTTTTTATAGTTCTGATCCACTCATTGGGATCATTCACACTTCCTATGTACCATGTTTCTGATCCAAGCAGAAAGAGGACTGGCCATTCTTCTCATCCCACTTGCTTGAAAATGCTGATATCTGTGGGTCTGGCACAAACAGTTTTACTTGTGTTGCCAGAGGGTTAATAACAATCTTTGTTCTTGTCTAAACTTCTAACAAGTCTTTAATGCGCATTGGAGCATGATGCCCTTTTCTAGCGAGTGGGACGTTTCACACCTCAGACTGATAGCTTTTCAGAGTCACCTCTAATATTTCACATACAACATCTAGACCAGTGGTTTTTATGGAGACAGACACATGAGCTAAATACAGATCACTACTGGTATTTGCCTGAGACCAGATATTAAGGTCACCAAGGACTTCGGGTGTTTAAGGTTTTGGCCATTTTGAAATATGACATGACAGCCTGCCAAAACAAAAGAAAGATGAGAAGAGAGTGCACTGATGACTGTTGCATACAGTACCAGAAGCCCTTGCTGAACTTGTGCTCCTTATAAAGCTGCACTTGGAATGAAAAAGATACTGGGACTGCAGACAGAAAGTAATACTAAATTATTTCTAAGAGCAATTGGGACTTAACAGGTTTTGCTGTCAGGTCAGTGGTTAAAGCCCAGCCTGTTGCGTTACCACAGTGATCACAACATTTGCTTTCTCTACAGCATCTGTTCAGAATGACGTTTTGCCAGGCTGTATGTACTATTAATATGTTATTTAACAAACACTTGAAGGGGTGTGATGGTGTCAGGAACATTTTGGATAACAACCCTTATTCCTCCCACCCTGCTGTCACTTCATTTGTTTCCTGTAAGGGTACTTCTCAACTCTGAATTTGATCCCTGATATCTATGAAATTAAGGAACAAATTTGAAATAAACATATACTTGTTTTGTATTTCTTTTAAATTAAGGCTAAGTAAATGGTTCAAACTCAGAAAATAAATCTCCCCAAACCCAAACGGCTTTGCTTTCCCTTTGGAGTCATTGTGATTTTAGTGAAACCTCAAACTAATTGTTATTTTTTTTAAAATAGCATCATTAAAAATCCACATGAAGAATTCTATTAACTTTACACTTTATTCCCATGAGTCTCTGCACTATGCATTGTCACTACAACACATGCAAAATCAACGTTGCTCAGTAAAACACTACCAGCTACCTCTTTTGGAATGTGGTCAACTGTATTCGGAAATAACCCATCTCTCTGTTGATTACTGAAGAAGATAAAGTTGGATGCCCAACTTGTATATGACTAAAGCTGGAAAATTATTCTCACCTAGCTAGAATATGAAAATGTATGTGAAAGCAACTACATTCTCAGGACCTATAATTTTAAAAAATATTCATAGTGTTTCTTACTCACCTACAGTATCACCCTCCCTCTTTCCTTTTGCCAGGTAGCATTCCTAAAAGGAAACATATTCCTCATCATTGAGAGTTTGCACATCTAAATATCCAACGCAGATTTTTAGCAGAACAGGAAGAAAACACAGGCTGCTTGTTGGGTGGTTCCAAATGAAGAGCTTGTTAGAGAGGAACGACTGGAAGCCTGCAGGAAACACTGGATAGACAAGATGGACAAGAAAGACAGGAATGGGAAAGATGGGAGATTAGGAGGAATTATGAATACCCTATAGATTTCTAGAGACAGAGGAGATTGCTTAAAGCCCCAGAAAGATGTGGTATAAAGCCACCAGGATAAAATAAGAAACGCCAGGAAAAGGTGGGGACTAAGGGACATAAAATCCTGCTTCTCCTGTATGGGAGAGCAGTTCTTTTGCAGGAGAAAAGTAGCAAGTCCATAGGTATGTCACCTTTTTCACACTTCATTTCATTCTGATCCCGGATGAAATGCAGTTATGACAGCTTATTTACTACTTCACTTGAGACCTTGTAAGTTCTTTTAAATTTTCCCTTCTGAGACTTTAAAATTATGGAAGAAGAATACAAAAAGGACTTTGGTTTAAAAATTTCCCTGTCCTTGGGTGCTATAAAGACTAGTTAAGAAAATTAAATTCCTTTGCTTTTTCTTCAATCTCAGTTATGGTCCTTCTCTTGTCATTGGTTTCTTGGGTCCTGTGTTCCTGTATGTGCTTCCTTCTGTTTTGTTTTTTGTTTGTTTGTTTGTTTGTTTTCTGTTATGTATAGCATCTCAGTGTTCTTATTATCACTTACTTTGCTCTTTCTCCTAGCTTGCCTTGACTTTCCTTATTTCCGATTTACACCAGACCTGACGTCTGTCTTATTTGGACAAGATCTGTCTTATATTGTGTTATTTACATAAAATTCCCATATGTTTTATTAAGAAGGCTTCTTTAGCCTCAGGAAATATGCTCATTTTTTCTGCTTAATGTTGTGGGCTTCCTTTTTCCTCTTGGTATTCGTTGCCTCTGGAATTGCTCCTTACATACTTTCTATGTCAAATTTGTAGAGTGTAGGGTTTTCCTTTTGTATTACATTCTTCAGTATGTTGTTAACCTTTTCTATCAGCATTTAGAGTTTGCCCTTTCACAGTTCGTTATCACAACATTTGCCTTCTGGGAGATACTCTTAGCTGTAATACCAAATCTAATTTTGTCCTGATGCCCAATGGAACCCATGTAACCTTTGTAGATTGATATAATAAATATGATTTTACCAGAACTCAATGCAGGAGATTAAACTCTATATTTTACAGCCATTGCCATTACTAACAAATGCTCCTTCCAGTCTGACTCCTTCTTTGTTAAGGTGATGACTTGCAGGACTTTGGTCCTACCTAGGAGATGACTTCTAAATTCATGCAATGCTCTGACTTCTAATATTGCTCAATTTTGCTTTGTTTTGAACAAAGCAGCTCAAATCAAACAAGTACAAGAACGTTGTTGAATGCATGTCCTATATAGATGGAAATGCAGAGACCAAGAGGAGCATCTAATAGCGTACATTAATACAGATGAAGATAAATGCAGACACAGAGACTTATTTATCAAATAAATCAGGTAAAGGTAGCAAATAGACACAACTTCTCTTCACACCTGATTTATACCTTACAGAAATAGGGAGGTAAGAGATATTAGTATACAGATAAAGCAACATAGGTGTGATACCTAACATACATGTTTTAGCCCAACATACAAGGCATAAACAGCTTTTTTTTGGGTGCATTCTTTCTTCTCCTGAGCCACACATCAGTGTGAAACAGCCCTGTAGCCTTTTGTACATTTTGATATTGTTTTATTTTTGTCTATAAAAGTCTTAATATTGAAAATGCTGGGAAATGAAACCATTAAGTCCAGCATTGGCTCCAGTGGTGGCAGTAGTGGGGAGTTGACAGGAAAATATGATCACCAAGCTATTTACAGGAATTGCAATTTGAAGCTCATATAAGAAGCGTGTGCAGGAGTGGTAAAGAGGAGGATTTTTTAACTGTTGCCATTCTCTGAATGGGTGCAACAGAAAAATTAAAAACAAACCAGGAGAAATTACATAAATATTAATCACCTGCTACTTCTTCATATTTCTAAATAATAGACAAAGTTTTTGAGAAGAGGAAAGGTTCCAAGTATGAATTCATGGTGGTGTCATAAAAAGAAAAATATGGATTTTTTTCCAAGGGCCTTAATCTTCAAATAAAATGAGAGACGATAGGTAGATAAAACAAATGCTGGAAGGGAGTTAAGAACAATAAATAAAGGAGATTATTAGGGATGCTGTGTTAAAAACAGGCAACTGCCTTCACATTTATTTCCTCTTTACTTCTTAAGTCTTCTGTGAAACTTTTTGGACTCTGGAGTTTTTTTCTCAGTTGACCACGGAACTTGTATTGAAACAGTAAAAATCAAGTTTATAGTTGCTATTAACTGTGTTGCAGCCCATGGATCCCCTGTGATTGTTAGTGAAATCACTAGCAGTTGCCTTTTTTCTTATTTTGAAAAGAACTGTGATACTTTACCAGTTGATAGAATGATGTAGGTACCTCAGCTGGGGAAACAGAAATTCAGATGCACCAGGTTTTGTCCTGCAGCTATTGTACATGAAAGTGGTGGTATAAAAGCTGTGAGAATTGCCTGTCTTTCGCCTTGTCTCTCAGAACGTTTGGACATTTGAATGGACATTTGTGTTAGGTAGACAGAGTCACTAGTGTCTCTTAGGCAAGTGTCACTGTTTAAGGCTGGGCTGGCTCTTAAAGCAGATGGTAGACACTCTCTATTAACTCCTCCCTCCCTCACAGGAGGGGAAGAAAAGGAGAAAAGGGAGAGAGACTTAGGGACTGGAAATTAAAACTACTTTAATAAAACAATAACAATGAAAAAAAGTGGAATAATATTAATACTAATACTACTAATAATAGAAATAAAAGGAAAAATGTGCAAAACCTTTATTGCATTTTCCACTGATGGTCAGGGAATTGCAGGCCTCAGTGGCCCACACCACTGCCATGGCAGAGCAGGTACCCGAATGTCCTGGACCAGACTCCGCAGTCAACAGGAACCAGATTCAAGAATGCCCAGGTTGGGATCGGAGGCAGGAGAATGAACAGGGTCGCACAAGGATGCCACCATGAAAGAAGAGAGCCTGACCTCCGTGTTCCCTTAACTTTATACTGAGTTCATGGAATGGAACACCTTGTTGGTCAGTTTTCGGTCACTTGTCTGATCCACACTTTCCTGCAGATGTGACACACTTATGATTTTTCACTTATTTAACATAAGAAAGCCAGCAATTACCTCTGTTTTCATAGGAATAAGTAAAAATGTGGGCCTTTCTGCATACCAATCCCACCATTACTTTAGTAACGACTATAAACATCAAATGTTATCAATTTTGAAAGCAGATGCTGTCTGAAAAACATGTAACTTCACTTTCAGAAAGTGCAGTTACTTAGAAGAATCGTAACTGAAACAAAAAACTACTCAAAAGAGAAATAGTCCTGTTTTAACCAAACCAGGACAGCAAGCCTGACCTTGGAAGCCCTTGCCAATCAACCCTTCACTGAACTTGTCTTACCTTCCAAATTAAACTTATTCCTTCTGGAATCCCTGGGAAACCAGGTGGATTCTGTCACAGAAACATAGTGAGCTCCTGGAGGGTGAAGCTCAGTTAGAAGTCTTGGAAAAACAAGATATGCCTGGATTGTGTTACAGTGACCACAGCTACTGAGATCTAAATATCTACTGAACCATCTAGACTGTCTGAAATATCTGTATCACAGGAGACAGAGGAGACTGTCACTTTCCTGTATTCTGCATCCACTTACGAGCATTTTACTTCACTGTAATACTAAGAACAGGAAAGGTTACTAACAGATGCCAGAAAATGTGAATTCAATTATGGTATATTGCAAAATCCTCAGATATAAAGTAGATTTACAAGGTACAGATATACATTTAGACCAAGTAATAATGATGAACATAATTGCCCTTTTATAATATGAATGACATGAGGAAGAAAGGGGTAAACTGTTTTTTGTGGCTTTCATGTTCAGAATCAGAAACTCCTGAGCATAAGTGATAAACAGAACTCACTGAAGCTCATACAGAAGAAATTTTTATGAGAAAATATTCTTCAACTCCTACACAATCTTTGCAATTTTTGGAACAATTTTTAAAAGTCAGTGAATAAAAGGGTAACCATTTGGGGGGGAGAAAAAAGGTGTTATATTCAAAAACATATTATTTTAAGTTGCAACTGTAACCAGCTCGTATTGCAGGCAAAAGAGACCATAAAGTCTCTCTTCTTCTTATATTGAGTGGCTCTATTTTCTTAATAATAGGAAAGAAATTTGGCTCTTCATTCAAATTAAACAGTCATTTTCACCTGTATATATCCTCGGGCAGCATGATGAGAATTTAGTCGACAGAAAAGTTCTCCCTAACCTTTCTAAGGCCACATTTTTTTACACAATAAACCATCCAGGCCATGCGGAGCAGTACTGGCTGGGAAAAGTACATTTTGCTATCTGCTTATTTGTTTTCTGTTGCTGTCACAGCATCACTCACTGTTAAATATTATGTTCCAGAACTTCACAGACCAGAAGTTGTCTTTATTAACTTTGAGGGCTATGCTCGTGACAGTTTTTGAACTGTTGTCTCTGTTCATACAGAGAGGAAACCCATCAGTTTGAGCACATCCAGCAAGAGAATATTTCTTCAAATACCACTCACCTGAGCATGTCCTAGAGCCATGCCCAAGAAGACTACCTGGAGGATGCCTGCAGACTCATCTGCTAAGTTTAGACAGCATATAAGTGAAATACGTAGACTCAGATAGAGACACTGAAGTATTTAGGAACCTAAATCCTATTGAACTAAAGCCCTTACACACCCTGAACACAGAGATCAACCCATGTTGAATACAAACTGTGTGAAGACATAGATCTCTCCCTTCTTTTCCCAATACATTATATACGTCCTCTTGTGTTGCCTTTATGTACCTGGCAGTAGACAGAAAAATGCAATGGGATCTTTTCTAAAAGGGTAAGAGGAATGACAGACCTTATATAGCACAGGCAGGAATGGTCGGAGTCACCGTTTTCCTGCACATGGCAATTCACATTCAGAGAATCGTAGCAAGTAGCAGACATGGTTTCAGCAAGCTGGACATGTAGCCACCTGCACTGTAGGCTGCCTCTTCTCCCATACTGAAATAGCACTCAGATTTCTGCCCAGGTGCCACTAGTCCCACTAGTTTATGGAGAATCTTCACAATATTGTGTAACCCAGTACTTCCAGTGTTGCCACTGCTAATAACAAAAAGATTACAGGCTTCAAATTAATGTTGCAAGGCCTCTGTACTGGGGTTTGTCAGGCTTGCTGTGTCTCAGCTCGTCTAGGCCATGCCTCGAGCTTTGGTATAGATTACAGCAGTTGCCTGGTGAGCAGGTAACTGTTACCTAACTTGTCTTGTTTTGCTTTGTTTCGTGTAACTGTATGATGTGAAGCTTATTGCTAAAATAATTTGGCTATGTTATCTGTAAGTGACAGGTAGTGTTAACATTTAGAATGAACTCTCTGTGACTCTAGAATAATGATGTAGTGCAGAGTGCAAGTGTGAAGAAATAACACACACTTTGAAAGTATAAGCAATGGATTATACCAGAGGGTCTACAGTTATAAAAAACTCAGCAGTGTTCAGCTACAGACTGTTAAAAGAATGCAACTTCAGGAGCTGAGTAAGAGAAGTTTTTAGGGATAATAAAATTAATAAGGATCAAATATCCAATATACTTGAATTATTCAATATGAAGTAAATTCAGACGTAATGTGGAACTGTAGACCAATAAAGAAAGATAGGATGCAGAGCACATTAGAAATATAAAAATTGCCTTAATTGAACCTGAGGATGAGAATAAATAGGGTCCTAGCGTCTGCATTGCAGTCCTCTGGCAAAGTTCTTTTGGTGCTGAGGATTTGGTGCAAACCCACCCTACTTCCCTTTTTCTCAAGAAAAACTGCTGCTATTGACTTTAGGACCCAGAAGAACAATGAAAGGTTGAGCAAAATTTCACAGAGAAGAGGTAAGTGTTAGGAAAATGTATATAATAATTTTGAAGGTATTATATTAAGAGTTTCCTGGATTAATTAATTAATTTATTCTGTGACTGTCAGTATCACTGCACCAATAACAAGTGTTTGCTCTATTTTTATTCGATTATTAAGACTTCAATTAAGCCAACAATGAATTCTCAGCTCTGCATATAAGATGAGTTTCTTTCTTTTCTATAACAAGGTTTCTAGTATAACAGCAGAAGTTTACACAGCAGCCTGCAGTAAATCACCACACGAGCACGTAGCCTCATTAAAGATAGAAAACACTTCATCTTTTTGCTCTCCAACAGCCATTCAAAAGCTGAATTTCAAACTCATCAAAAACATAAACAACAAAGAACTAGGGTAGTTGGGCATGATAACTGAAAGATAGTTGTAGAAAACATATCTTGATCAATGTCTCTTCTGGCTAGGAACTTTGAGTTTCATAAACCTAGATTTCACCAGTGAAAAATAATTATTTTTAAAAATAAATCTACATCCTTTTTTTTTAACAAAACAAAGGCACGATAGAAGAGTGCTTCGACTTTCACAAGGGCAAAAGATCCTTGAGACGATGAGTCCTGACTTGAAAGTAAAACTTTTTTTGTAATGGTTTCTCCCACCAATGCTCCCAAATTTCACATGAATTTCAGAGTGAAAATTTGTAATGTGAAAGGGAGGTTCTACAAATCTCTACCACCTTTCAAATAAGTCCATAGATTAATCTTAATGAAGCCACACAGTGTACAGGAAGTAAAAGCTAACAATGTTTGTTAAGAAAGACTTTGGCCATATCTTGGTTACCCATTTCATTTGGAACAATAATTGTTCCCATTATAAAATATACCACCAGCTCAGACGGCATTGAGGGTGAGCTAGGAAGCTGACTGTGCAGACATCATCATTCTTCTGACCAAATCAATGAAAGATATTCAATAGAGTACAGGTGGTCTGGCAAATACTGCCAAGCAAATATGTCTTAATACTAATTAATCAAAAACAGAAGTTATGAAAATGAACTTAATCACCAATAATTTGATCTGTTTGGCAAATTAAACCTTGAAAATTGTTAATATTTTTACATCCTGGAGCTGTACCACCACAACACAGGCAACTGCAGATTATGAGGCCTAGAATAAGCAAACTTTATGTTTAGCAAACTAGAAACAGTAGGGTCGGTGTCCATCTGTTCCTGGCAGGCAAGCTGGTGGACAACCAGAACACATGTTTTTTGCAGCTAACCTGTATGTCTATGAGAACATGCCTTTCAGTGGGTCTGGAATTATATCTTCAAGTTCTACAGGCTTGTTAGATAAGTCTGATTTTGAAGACAGACAAAATAAAGAAGAGTTTATAATTTGAACACAGCTATCTAGTAATATGAGTAGTCAGAGAAAGAGACAGACATAGTATCTTTGGAGATTAAGATTGATCACTGAAATTAGTATTTCTTTGGTGAATTCAGTTCAGAGAAAGTTCTCCCTATAGGACATGTGGAATGGTTGGCTCAGGAATGATTAAAATGGTGTCATGAAAACAAGAAAATTAACACTCCATTATGTTAGATAACAGACAACTTGGATACCATGACAAGTAGGCATGTGTGGGGAGCAGAGAATGCTCTGTGTAGTCACCTGTGAAGCCTCTGCTCTTCCAGAACATCTAATCCACAACTCACATAAGCTGCCCATGAATGCAACTGACTGTTGGCTCTATCAAGAGATTGGTTAATCAGTGGAAATTTAGTTGCAATGAATTTCACCTGACTTTGTTTTTCCACCTAATAGTGAAAGATAGTTGATAACAGAACTACTGAGAGGTAGACAGTTGGTTTTTTTTAAAGGAAGTAGTTGAGTTATCCTCAGCATCAAAGGGAGAAAATAGGAAGCCTTGTCTGTAACCTCATCCCTCTGATTTCCTTGCATCTACAAATATCCATCATGATTTCAGCTGACTCCTCCTCTTGCTGCCTAGTCTAGTTATCATTGGGCTGGAAGAAGAAAAAAGTGTTGAGTACTCTGAGATCATTTAGTTCCTTGAAATAACAACATAGAAGACTGGCTGATCCTGAATTTAGACTAGCTCCTACCAAATGAAGCCTCCTTTCTGACATGCTACTATTCAGGAGAGGGGAAAAGGAGATGTTTAGAACTGACTAAACGTGGCAAAACCCTTATGTAGTGTCAGGTATGCAATCACATGCCCCCTGCAGACTTTCTTATGTCCGGGCAATGCTCAATACAGCACCTGTGACTGGCTTCTGTTTTTGTGAGGCTTCAGTAGCTTACTGGAGGGAAGTACACCAAAGAATCTGCTCCGTGGATCATGCTAATGCTAAAATTTGGTTTAATTGCTTTATTTAGCTTTCAGAAAAGATTTCCTTAGAAAAACTCACTTCCAGAAAACTCAGACCATTCGATCAGCTCTGTGACCAGAAAAGTCCATGGGTTTATTCCTGAGTGTGGACATCCTTCTGTTCACTGGAAAAGACACAAATCACCCAGTAGACAGGTTTCAGACTGAGATTTATTGATTTTAGCATCCTCATTGGGGAAAGTGGTGTAAAAAGGTTTTCCACTAACATTACAGGATAAAAATGGTGAAAGATGTACTTCAGTCTGTCATGGGTTTATTTTTAAAAATATCCACAATGTCAGTTTAGTAGTTGGTGTACATATAGTGGCTACATACCTTACTTTGCAGTAGAAAACAGTTTATTTCCACTGTTGGTTAACAGGAAAGGACAGATAAATGATTCTGTCAATGTCTCATGAAAAGCACAGATATTTTAAATTTTCATTTATTATTTATGCCTCATGTGACCTGTAATGAGTCACCTTAAGCCTGGTTTCTTCAGGTGGTTTTTACCTGTAACTGTGGAATTCAATGAATACAGCCTTTGCTAGTCCAAACATTTGCTGACCCTGAATGAGGCTCTGATAAAAGAATTTTCAAAGATACAAGAAATTTGTATTCATTACACTTGTTTTCAAGGTATTGAGTCTTCAGATAATTATTTGGATCATATTTTCAAGCTTTTCCTATCATCAGGAAGGCTACAATTTATTTCTTTTCTTAATGACAGTTGAGATTTCTATCAAAGTACCAAAAAAAACCCCACACTAAATGTTGTAACTATAGCAAAAAAATATCAAGAGTTGGCAAAACCATTCCCTTTTCCTTTTCTTTTTCCTCATTATCTGCCAATTGAGGATGTATAAGATATAGTTCTGCATCAGATCCTGCAATCTTATTTGTTTCCAGTCTGATACTATGTTTCCTGGGCAAAGATATAAAACAAGACTTCAGAATTCAGCCCTTCATTTCTACTCACAAATACAAAAATACTGATTTAAGATATGTGGGAAGAGAGCACACAAATCATTCACATCATATGCCCTGAAAAGGACTTCCCAGTGCAACAGCAGGGCAGGACTGTATTCTGTTAGTGCTTTTCAGCACCAAAACCCAGATGTGTCAGGAGAATCCATTCATCCATTTTGGCGTTAATGCATTTAGACTAGCTGGGTGGCATACAAATGGACTCTACCAAGAGATAGTCTCTCAAACACTTATATGGTCATTCACATATGCTGTTGCTTCATCAGAATGTTAGGGGCATTAGATCCTGGACTTTTCTCATAGTTTTTTTGTGGGTTTGTTGGGGGGGTTTAATCCAAAAGTCTAATACAGAAAACAGAAATGATATACCAAAGTTGTATCTAGCTTGTATTTGAACATTTGCCTTAGTGGGTAACAACTCAACAAGGAATTGGGAGCAGGCATGTGACTTCCAGATTGCTGTTCATAGGCTTTCACACCTAAGCAAAACAACTTAAAATTCCGTTTTTAGTCAATGAAGATCTAGTCAAGATAGTTAGTGGCATTTAGGGAAGGATTTGTTTAATCCTCAAGTAGACTTCTGTGTTGATCAGATGAAGCACTTTCTCAGCCTCATTGACTATGCTGACTGGATGTCAGTAACTACCATGTGAGCCCAGGCAATTAGCTGATATGTGGTACCTACACAGCTGGGTTTGATGAAAGGTCAGTGTGGGGATAGAGTCCCATCTAAGCTCATATTGCCAGCTATGAGTGAGAACTCACATCAAACAGGTCTTTCCTGATTTTCCAGACACACTTTAAAAAGGCTGTACCATATTTACTTCTTTCGAAGCCTGTGAGTAGGAATCTATCTTTGGAATAGACCGAAAATGTCTCACTGTGGCTCAACTTTATGAAATAAAAGAATTTTCAGACATGCTCATTCAAGTTAAGCTTAAGGCAAGATTTTGGCTCACTGTGCCAGGGACAGGCGCTTCATATTCTTGCCATGGCATTAGTCTCCATATTAATGATACGCAAAGAGACATACATTTTAATCCAAATCTAAGCTTTCATCTGTCTCAAGAATTGGACTACCAAGGACTACCAAGTAGGCAGATCAGGAAGTGTTGTCTGGGGGAGAAGGACTAGGTAGAGACAGCATTTATCAATAGTTCCTGTGGTAATGTTGCTCTTGCTGATAAAGGACAATTTTTAAGGTCCTGATAACAAGTTCTCTTACTCTTGAAGGATGGTGTAGAGAACTTGATGGCAACAAATAGAAGAGATTATACATCAATAAAGACTTATAAATGCAAGCAGTAATGGGAGAAATAACAAAAGCCAAAAGTGACTCTTCCCAGTCTGGCCCACTCCTTCTTCCTTTATAGGTACCCTGTGGTGAGTGTGCTTATGTAGATTTACTGTCTTCAGGTTGATTCTTGTGTCTTTACAAATACAACTGTGAAAATTAAGATACATATTGATGTCTGTAATTCGACTTGATGTGACGTACTACATTAACCACATTCCTTGCTTTGACAGGGAAACCTGCTATGTAACTTGGAAAGTTAGTGCATAACCAAGTGTTTACTCAGAAAGCCTTGATTAAAGACTGGGGAGGATCACTGTGAATAATATAAGCTGTCTGGTCAGCAAAGAAGAATAACTGATAAACCCACTGTTCTGTATGAGAATGACCAAAGAGTCCTCAGAGAAGAAGCACTTAAAATGTCATTGGAAAATGTCATTGGCTTACTAGCTTTTTAGTTGAGCAAAAGCTTACAGGGATGTTTCAGCAGATATTAGTAAGTTTTGGACAACATTCTTTGAATTAGAAAGTTAACCTGGACTATGTATTACAGGGAACAGTAGAGTGGTCTGATTATCTCTAATGGAATTTGCAATAAAAAGTGCCAATGATCTGTGAAAGATGCATTTCCAGGAAACTTACCACTTCTCTCATCACCTTCACTGTGACTGAAGGTTGAGTCTGTTTGGCCACCTAGATTAATTAGGGCCAAAGAGGTCCTAAAAGGGGACTTGAAACAAAACTGCACTCTCACTTAAGATAAATTAAAGAAGAGCAAATGTATTTTGCCCAGTTAAAATATCACAGATGTGAAGCCACAAAGTACACAGAGCAAGAATAACAGCAGGGCTCACATTGAGAGTGTTTGGTCTCAGAAGCAAAAACCAGTGCTATATTGCTGAAAAAAATCGTAACTTAGCAGACATATTTAGTCCTCTCTGTCAGTCAGGAGACAGCATAAAAGGCAACATATAGCAGGGTAATAAATAAAGATACAGTTTGACACAAACAATCTCATTGGCATGGGAAAAGACACAAGCTGATAGTTTGAAATCCAAGTAGAAGGTACAACCAGAATGGAGAAGTATAGTTCTGCAGGAGATAGAGTCAATACCGCTTCCTTATATGTGACAGGCTGGTGATTTTTGTCATCACTGTTAAATTCACTGAAGATTTGGAATAAGAAATAACAAGGATAGTAACCCAATTCAAAAGCAAAGAATTCAACCAAGGCTTAACACTGTGTTCTGGGGAAAGGAATAAGATTAATAAAACCTTTAAACATAAAATATTACTGCAGAATACATATACATTCAGTTAGCTCATGTTCAACACTCAGAAGCAATATGTCTGGAAAAATAGATTCTCCCATGTCCTTATTTGTCAAATAAACTCAATAACTTTTAAATTCAGATCTCTCCTAAAAAGAATGCTCAAACCAGCAAGTATTTTCCTCATAGGTTCCAACATATGTTCCCTGTTAACTGCAACCAACTGTGATAAATGTTGTTCACCCCTAGAGGAGATATACATGAATATAAAATGCAATGTCATTCTTAAATTTCTTACAATATTGTTTTTAAAACTGAATCAAGTGTTACATAGTTTTGCCAAGCTGAAAAGTTGAGGAACACATTAAGAGAGTTGAAGGTTTAGCTCAAGTTGAAGAAAGCCTTGAAAAGCTGTGCCCTTCAGGTATGAGATTGACATTGATAGTTTATTTTTACCTGATATAAATATATTCTTGAACTAGAAGAGGTGGAGTTCAGTTCCTTGGGAAAAGATAGATAGGGAGTATGCCCAGAACTAGTGGCTATCTGGTTATAAAAGGGGAAACTGTGGTTCAAGACTTTCTGTGCAAGAGTTGGACCTATGATCTGATAACTTTTTTTTCCTTCTTCCTACAAAATTTATGAGCGCTGTGTAATGTCATTCTTATCATTTTCTTACAGGTACTTGCTATCTCAAGTAATGGTAGAAGACAAAGCTTTTTCAGTATAGCTGTTCCATAAGTCTCCTATAAATCTGTAGTCTCTGATACCAACAGTCCTCAAGCAGAGTAGTTTTTCCACATATCTACCTGAAGAAACTAACAACACTTAGCTTTACACCTAATTCCTATTAACTATAGCATAGTGCTCATGTCAATGTAAATTTTGTTCTTCTATGCCAGTAATTTGGTTGCATACAGAGTATGCGGAGAGTGACTTTCGTATGCCATGATGTGTACTTTGTTGATACCCAGTCAGCCAGTAAAACTCTTACATCACTTGGCAGTGACACCTCACCATCACTGGTTATCTTTGAGTTAATTCTCTTCTGCAACCTAAGATTCAGCAGTCCTGTCTGATCTGAGCTTCTGCCGCAAGCAGTTTGTGTGCTAAGACTTTGCCCTTGAAACCTACATATTTATAGACGGATATAGTCAAATAAAAGGTAGGAATTTTTCTTTACATCTCTGCAGACTTCACCCACAATTTCTGTAAGGAGTATAACAAACATAAAAATTAATAATTGGGAAGGATTATTTTTGTGGACAAAGAGAGTGTCTGCTTCCTCTTTGGCAGATTGCTGACATTATCTCTCTTTAACTATACATACCAAGAGCCTTTCACATGCCTGGGGTTGCCTATAAGCAATTGCCCAGCTATGTTTCAGAATGTTACAGCACAGGCTGTAACACAGAAGCCTGAAAGATTGAAACACAATGTTCAAGACAAGATTTTATTTCTTCCGATAACTTTATTCATCCTTGATTTCTTCTAAGTGGTATGAGTGATGTTTTTTCTGCTCCTGTGTGTTTTCTGTCTGCTGGAAAAAGAAAAGTTGGACTAAATATTGATAAATCTCCACTTGTCTGGACAGAAACTCATTTGTTTGAAAAATACAGTTCTGCTTTGAAAAAATAAATTAACAAAAATGCTAGGGAGATCCATGCCCTTTAACAATTTCATAATTAAATACTCTCGCTTTACTGATAAATTTAGTTGTCATTAGTATTATTTTTCTGAAAGTCAGACAGAAATACTGATTCTGGACTTCTACAGCTGCGTTGGGGTGTTTCTTTTTTCCACCTCACCATCAACATCAAAGGTTCATAAAGACATCGGTAGCCCATTTATGCCTTCAGTGATTTTCTTCTTAATAAGCTTCCGCAGTATTTAACTAATTGGAAAACAGACACATGTTCTTCTGTTGTTCTTTTCAATACATTGATCATTTCTATTCTGTATAACTTTTTGTAAGCAGAATACTAAGGTGATGCCATTACCGTGTTGAGGTCCTGCAAAATACAATCTACTGTGGAAAAAAGACTGTTTTGAAATAGTTGCTTTCCAAATTAAGCTGCTTCCAGATGTAGCAACTTTAGCAAGGAGTTTCTCATCAATGAAATAGATGTTCCTCTGATTTTCTTTTGTCTCTCCACATTACCATTTACTGTTACCTTCCGTCTTCTCTTCTAATCACAGAATCATAATTTGGGTTGTGTAAACTGAGGACAAGCTCATCTACATTTCAATCTCATATAAGATTTACAGGTTGAAGTAATAATTTGATCAGATATAGATCCAGCTGGCATTTTAAAATTCATGCTCATTCACATCTCAAAATTAAGTGGAACGGTTTTTTTTGTCAGCCAACATCTGAAGGCAGATCTGTTTGTTTTTAAGTATTCATGGAAATTGTGAAAACTGTAAAACCTATATTATTTGTTTTAGGACAACCATAGTGAAACTAACACAACACACAGTGTTGTAGTTAAAACTTAAAAAAAAAAATAAAAAATCCACACTTCCAATATTGAACTCCTCTGATAATTTGGTCAAATAGTACAAGTCTGAGTGTCTTTGATGCCTTTAATTTAATTGTACAGAGTTAAATGAAACAGATTGCATTATGCTCTATCTTTTTTTTGTGAATGGAGAGAAAGACACCTGGTTTGGAACCAATATTATGTGACTGGATAACTATGTAAAGAGAGCAGAAGTAAGGTGTACAACTCATTTTCCAGTCCTAAACTTCTTAAACAGTTATTTTATGAGGAATATAATTTGATTTTCAACTGTCACCTTCCAATTTACATTCACTCACATTCTTCAGATTAGTTCTGTATCTGCTACAGTCTAAAGCATGTCTTGGGACCATTATCACTTCTGCTTTCAGTCTCTCTTGCCTCTAATACTTGCTCTTTGGCCTTTTTTCCTGTGCAGAGATGTATTCTCATCTGCTTAGGTGGCATTTCCAGATTACTAGTGAAGCTATCAGGATGAGAAATAATTGTTCCATCCTCAAACACTAGTGGATACTCTGATATAAAATAAATAAAGACTGTTCTTTGGATCTTTTGGACTATGTTTACACTTATGTCACTGGTCCATCACCCACGTTCTCATGCCTGCCGCTTCCCTGACTCAACTCTCTGCACAACTTTCTTATGTGCCAAATAAAAAAATGAAGCATACATATATTGTAACTTCTCTAAAATACTCCACCATCATTCAGGCTTACCATCTTTGAAAGCACAATCAACTCCAATATCTCTTTTCCTTCAGCTTGTCACCAGATGCTGTTGCTCATTTTTTCTTTTTTTTTTTTTTTTCCCCACGCATTTTCATCTCTGTTTCTTGGACAAATCTTTCTCTTCTCTTTTCTTGAGTAGCCTAGCATCCTTTTAGAAAAATTTCTTAACAAAATGAGTCTCTATGGTTATGTAGCATGCCTGCTGCTCTGTCAGCCTTTTCTCTTTATGCATCAGTCTGCTAGTTTTCTCTTGCTCTTCGGTCTTCCTTTAAACTCACTTCTTCCATAAGGCTGATGTTTTCATTGGTCACAGAAATAAGCGCATTAGAAAGGCTCATTAACAAGTACTTAAACACCTTCTGGGGATAAGACATACAAAGTGATGGATTTGGATTATATTTCCAGTTTATGTGAACTATAGTGCAATCAATCCATCATGGCCTTGTGAAAAGAAGAGAATGTTACTCACCTGAAGAAATGGCTATAATGGATTAGGGAGTGTATGACAACAGCACAAGGAATGTATAGCACCTTGGGCATGTCTGCCATGTCTGTCTGATCTCCCTTTCAGAGCAAAAAATAAGTTCCAAAGAAACTAAGCCTCTGCTTGGTGGGAGCTGCGAACATACAAATTGTTTACAGTATCAGATTGCTTGAACTGGTATGCAGCGTTTTGAGTCTAGTAGCTTCAGGCAATCATTTTTAGAGGCAAACAAATTGATATAAAAAAATAGGATAGTGCTAGAGCAGGGTTGTCAGGCATCTCAAAGTATTTATAAATGTTTTACATGCACATCTTTGCAGAGGCAAGATGAAAAAGGTGAAACAGATTAACAGTCAGGTGGCAAACTACGCTATATTCTGCCTTCAAGACTTCTGAACTGAGAGTTATAATCCACTGTCCTCTTTAGAACTGCAAGCTTCAAGGTTGGATGAGCTTTCCTCCCATAACTGATCACCACAATCAGTTCAGAATATGCCTTTCATGGCTGACGACCCAAGACCATACTCCAATACATTGCATGCTGCAGGTTTTGCACAGATATTACCTAGACTATGTACACATGGGATCTGCAAGAACTTCTTTCTAGCACAGCTACTGAGCAGGTCTTTTATCCTTACTGTGCCTAGTTATTACAGAGAACAGTCAGGTACTCCTTAAATAGACAGGATGGGTTACGACAGCTGGCTGATGTGAATGCATTAGCGTTCTGCTGCAGCTAGGTCTTTTTCAGTGTGCACAGGAACCCAAGGTAACAGCAGGCAGGGTTATCTGCACACAACCACTGAAGGCAGAGCTATTTCCTTGTTTTTAATGTCATTGTAAAATTAATAGAAAGGGCTGCAGAGCCCAACCTGCTGTGTATATTTACCATGAGGACTAAGCTTTCTGATTAGCTAATACAGTCTAGATTGTGTGTGTTTCCACTTGAATTGGAACAGGAAGACTTCTATTATGCTGTCAAAGTATTATTTTTACAAAATATTCCCTTCTGGTTTTAATTGGTCTTCTTCACCATGCACATACTATCAGTTTAGCCTGTTTGTATTCCACCTACTGTTATGTGAAATTATGTCATGGATGGAGTGAGTTCCCAATAAAATATGCATGAAATTAACTGCCCTCTTTCTCTCGTTAACAGTAATAGCACTTATAGCAATTGTTTTCCCATCTAGTAAGATTATTTTTTTTAAATTAATAAATACCCAACCTGATTTTATTAGGAGGTTCCATTTCCTCTACAATTTCTGTAAAACTGACATATGAGTGTATGAATAAATGGCTTGCTGTCTGTGTGTTTGTTCATATGACTACTCACTCTGGCATGCTGATCTGATTTAGTAATTGCAATCATTTCACCATTTCTTTTCCACAATAAAGTGCCCTTCAGAAAGAAACTGTCAATTGCATCTTTTGTGGTTCTTTCAATAACAAATGATAGCAGGATAGCCAAACCTGGACAATCTGCAGAGAAACAGCTTCTCACTCCTCTTTGCTCCAAATTTATGTTAACATAATTGAAACAGTTCAAAAGCTGAAAATGTTGTCTCAAACTTCTAATTTTTGTGGCAAGCTAAGTTTTACATTCAGATTACAAGGTATGTGGGAGTTTGGGGAAATCAAACTGTTCAGATGGTAAGAGCTAGCTAGAGTGATAGCATACAAAGATACTCACAGTACTTTCAGAAGGGGAGTCATTGTTAAAACCCTGCTCCTTTAGTAATGTCCGTAGCTCACAAAAAGAAGGCAAAAAAACCTCATTGGAATGACCTGTGCCAGACATGACTTGAACTGTGGTTGTTCCCTAACTGTGCCTGGGTATCAAATGGACTTTTTGGTAGGCAAGCAAAATGCAAGAGGTGCAGGTAGGCAAGCAAAGTGCAAAGATGTCCATCTGATAGGATCTCGAAGGAGCCTGGAGACATACTTTTGTTCTTGGCTCTGCCCTTAATATTACTAACTGTACTATCACAAAACCTAGGAGACTTGTTTTTTGCTTTACAGTCCCTTGGGCAACACAATGCCCAGGCAGAGATCACAAATATGTCATTCCTAAGGAATGCATAACGTAAGTAGAAGAGTGGATGAGCAGACTTAGAGCAATGGGAAGCACAAGCGAGCAAATTCTGGTTGGCATGTTTTACCATTTGTCAGTGGCTTGGAGCAGAAGTTTTTACTGGCATTTGGTTCTGTGGAGCAGCAGCTCTGTCATACATTTGAGCATATGGGACTTAGTAGGCACTGCTGTCATACAACGATCCTTTCAGAATTTAAGTAAGTGGCACTAGAAAGGTGGTGAACAACAAGTTGTTTATTAATTGAACCAGTCAGGTGAAGTTGTTTGTTTTATGAAATGATCACTACTGTCAAGCTTTAAAGTCCATGTTTCCCTAATGTTTTTAGGGCTAAAAATGTGTCTACAGGTGTGTCAATAATATGATGTAGAACAAAAGCTTTAACATCTCATAGAAATTCATTAATGCAGATGTTTCTTGGAAGCTGATGCTGAGCTTTACCAAACAACCTCAGACTTCTTAGTGGGAAAAATGTTGATTTGTTTTTATTTTAATGGGAAGAAGACAGCAGAGAGATTCATTTGCAAGAATTTGTTCTTTCAGAATGGACAGTCTGTCTTTTGCTCCTAGCACTGCTCAGCGACCTATTGCAGCATCGGATATGCATTCATGCAATTTTGGTACAAGAAAAAACTAGACTGAAAATGATCAAGTCCTTTATGGTACTGAGTCGTACTTTACAAAAGTCATGATACGTTAAAGTCATCAGGAGGTAAAAGCAGTAAAGTAGATGTGTTTTGAGGCCTGCTCATGAAATCTTGAGCTTGAAACAGTTAAGTCAAATTTCCAGTTTTGAGACTGATTCAACCCCTGCACTCTGGTGAACAAATTTCACTGGTGTGTAGTAATCTACCCACAAGTGAAAAGCCTGACTGAGTCAGGTAGTTAAAGTGAATGGAGTCTCTTTGTGTTGCCAGAGCAACACAAAATTCAGGATGAAGACCGTGACCCAACATTTTGGTTTTGTTTCCCCTCTATAAAATGTACAAAGTAACACCTACTTCAGCAGATGCTGCTGAGTTTATTAACTAGTGTGTGCATTCAAAGTTCTGAAGAGAAGCAGAGGTTTTATGCTTGTTATCAATTTTTTATTATTACAGAGAAATATTTAAATAATAAATTTGCATATTAAATGGGAATTGAACACAGTGTTACAGCAATCAGCAAATGGGACCAGTTCCCAAATCATTATCTTAGCTTGTGAACCAAAACTCACCCACTGGAGTTTCTCATGGTTGAGTCAAGGTGATTATTTGTAACTCTCCAAGGCTCAGTGCATTCACCTTTGGTACAGAAATTCTAGGAACAGCATCAGAGCTTGCTTTCTTTTTTGGTCTCAGGTTCAAAATCCTGAAACAGAATTCTCCTTTGGCCACAAAGCGTCTGCAGCGTCTGAGATTTGTGGGAAAGGTAACTGCCCAAAGTTGTTTAAGTGTTATGATGGCTGG
This sequence comes from Cariama cristata, assembly GCF_000690535.1. NCBI lineage: Eukaryota > Metazoa > Chordata > Aves > Cariamiformes > Cariamidae > Cariama > Cariama cristata. The sequence goes on from NW_009633980.1 coordinate 28,236, forward strand.
ATTGATGTATATAAGTGAAATAACACTCCGTTACAATATACGGTGACACTGCCATATAACATTGGCTTCACTGGCCAGGCAACTGGTAATCCTAACACTTCAGTCTTAGTGAAGAAGATTTTTAATGTAAGAAGAGACATCTAACCTGAAAGGACAGCCAGTAATATTGCATTGCTAATTTTCTGTAAGTAATGGTGAAAATAAGGTGTCTGGTAAAGCCTTGAATCTGCAAAGAGATGTTATGTCCATAGCTGACATGATCCTATGTACTCTTACTGATGTCAGTACTCAAAGTTATTTTGGGTAATTAACGTTAGGCATGGATGTTACTTTTCAATTACCTGTTCTCAGCTATATTGTGTGTAACCTTATTAAGCTCATGTGCATTTTGGGCTTGTCTGTTGTTTGATATCTTTATTTTATCACATGATATCACATCTATTTCTGTGATGTAATATTACAATGTAATATTTGTTACTGAAGTGAACCTGTTAATAAAAAAAGAGACTGTTTAAGAAATTTTTAATTATTAGTATAGGAAGCAAAAGAAAATAAATTGGCTGTAGGAAGTGCTCTCTGTGAAAGAAAATGAGTTTGGTGTCTCTATTAACTGTTTTTCACATCCACTGAATAGCTAAGTACCCATTTGTCCTTGGAAATAAATGTGATAAAAGAGGTTAGAACACAGCGGCTCTTCTTTGAGGAAGTTTTTGCCTAACAAGAATGCCTAATGAGAAAAAATCAGTAAATTAATCCATTTGAGATGGTGATTAGCAATGAGAAGCAACATGGCACCCTAAAAAAATGTCAGTCAGAAATCTCAAATTCATAAAAATAGTTACTCACAACTTTTCTAGAAGATCAATGAAAAGTCCATCTTTAGAGACCTAGTTCTCCCAGCCTCAACTGCTCCTTTTTTCTTTTACAGTAAGTCTGCCTTAGACAAAAAAGATCGCAAAATAGGACCTTTTATAAAGTTTATAGGCAGATGAATTATGGAACTATGAAACTTGCCTTACACATGAAAATTTACAGCTTTGTTAAATGAAAATAGGGCTGTAAATTACTGTCATACAGCTGGCAACTAAGTACCATGCAGCTACTCGTTCACTCCTCCAAACTTCCCCCCCGGAGGGATGAGGAGAAAAACTGGAAAAAGGTAAAACCCATGGGTTG
>NW_009633981.1:0-13300 GCF_000690535.1 Cariama cristata
AAAGTGGAAAGAGGAGAGAAAATAAGACCATTAGACTGTAAAATTTCTATCAATATCTTTGCCATGGAACCTTTATAAGATGGAATGGATTAGTTCTTACTTTCATTTTGAGTGGTCGTGAAGAGGTATTTGTTGTCCCTTCACCATTTTGATAAGGAGAGTTTTAGTACAAATTTTTTTCCTTTCTGGTAAAGGCTTCTGCATGACAGAAATAGTTTTTAAATGAGGAGCTCTTACAGAACCATGGTAAAAATAGTATTAAAGTTGCAGTGAATCTGCTCGGATGCACTGCTGAAGAACAATAGAATTTATTTGTGGATGACACAGGTCACTGACCAGTCACCTTTTTGAGAGTTATACTCACTCTGTAGGATTAAAGTTGTAGCCTACATACTGAACTCTGCATACTGCATCTGAGACTGCTTGCAAGTAAGCCAACCATAGCTTTGCTCAGTGATTTCTTGTAAGCTGGGTAAGACTTTCTCTTTCACAGTATATGAAAGTTTTTTATAAAAAACCCTCTGTATTCATCCTTGATAACTATTACAAATAAAACCAACTTTAAAAAAAATAAAAGCCAGTAAACGAAGTAGTAATAAACTGTCTGATTGATCGCTGTAGGCAATGGTTCCTTTTTATTAATATTTTCCATTTTGTACAAAAAAGTGGCTTTGGGGTTAACTTGCATGCTATTCCCTTGTGTCAACAAAGTTTTATAAGCAATTATGTTACATTAAAGATCAGTATGATTCCACATGCAGATTCCACATTAATTTTTGCTGGAAATAATAAGGTTTTTTGGAGTCAGCTGAAAAGATATATACTCACCACCTCTGCCTTGTACCAAAAATATATAGTAGAAGTTATTTAGTGATCTTAGCATTCATTTCTTCAATTAGGGGGCAATATATATAGAATAAACATGCCACAAGCACATTCAAAAAAGAAATTAAAGCTTAAGCTTTTCTGTAGTTGTTGGAAATCCTGAAGATTGTCAGGAGATAAAACTATGACATGGTGACTAAACAAGTATTTTTTTATCCTCTTATAATCTGATGCTTCTATTGTTATAAAAGAGAAATTATGTTGACTTTGTCAGTTGTAAAGATAATTTCCACAGCAAACTGTTTAGGTTCCGATTTTTTTTGAAAACATAGAAACTGTTATTTTGTTACAGAATTTCTTATAGGTTTAGTTTCCTTTTCTTCCTTTTCTTTTCTTTTTTTTTTTTTTTTTCCTCTTGAATATGGATATGCTATTTTTGCAAACTCAAAAAGGTCTACTTGATATAAGGTCTTGCTGAAGATAGTAAAGTGGAATAAGAATTTAAAGACTTACACGAGAACTGTTATTTAGTTTAGATTATCGAAATCCTGCAGGAACAGAAATGAAAAAAGATAGTTTCTCTCTCTGTTGAGATGAAGAAATTAAACTTTTTTTTTTTTTCTTGCATAGTGGCTGAAAAGATTTTTGTTCATTTTGGAGTCTGTTTAACTAACCTTTTTTTTTATTTTGAAGTACAGCAAAACTTCGTAAGATGAGCATGTGTCTAATTGCTTGGTTGAGTAATAGATAAGGTTATGCAGTGTAGGAACCGAGTTTTTTATTTAATAAAGAAAGAAAAAGGGACAGGGGAATGTCACCTCTGTTATATGCATTATTAAACCAAACCACAATGATATAATCTTACTGATCCTGATTCAGGCCTCCTTCTTAATGGCAGGGGTCAGGAAATTTCATGGTAGTCTGCTCATAGAAAAAGTGTCAAAGAACTGGAAAGGAGATTAATATGTGTGACATGATACAGTGTTTTGTTTGCCTCTGCAAACAGTGTTCTACAATGGTCTACTTCTAACTGAAATTAGAAACATTTTTGCAGCTAGTATTGAGGCACTTAATTAGAATCAAATAAATTTGTATTAAATAAGTACTGACTAAGCAAGATTGAACTTCAAATTTAAATGACTCAAATAAAAGTTTGACCATTGTTAGATACTGTTCTTAATTTGTTCAGAATCACAAGAAAGTACTACCCAGTGGCTCCCAGGATTTGAAATATTTGTTCCATTTTTCAGGAAGCAAGATGTTTTCTTGAGCAGATGAGCTACTCATTTATGAATCCCAAGTGAAGCTGCATGGCCCTGGCTGATATGGTCTTTGCAGGTTTTATGTCTTTACTTATGTCAGGTTTTAAGGCAACAAATCTACCTGCTCTCTTTCAGATATGATAATAGTTTCTATTGGATTGTGCAGCATAACCAGCTAATATTCCATGTTATGTCTTTTAAGTCTGCAAAAGCAATAAAAAAAAATCTCTTCATGTTGAGAAAGATACAAATATTAGTACTGTAAACCAGGGAATTCAGCTTGTGCATTTGACTGGGTATAAACTGGTTAGCCAGTGCTAGCAAAATGAAATTAATTTGTTGCATTTCTGTAGGTGTTAGTCACCTGAGATGAAATTATTTTTGGTGTATACACGACCGTAGGATATCTTGCTCTTGCATAAAGCCTAGATCCTAACTGCAGGTTATGAGCAGGTATATTGTTTAAGGTCACAAATTGAAATGTTGTTCCTTACTTTATTTTCCTCCTCTTCCTAACCCTTTTCAGGGAAAGCACCTAGTCAGCTATTACCTTTAGTGTAAGTTATACTTCCTTGTTTTGTTTCACTTGCATTGGTGAAGATAGGGTAAATGAATTGATTTCAGACAGCACCTATTGCTGTTCCCCTATCATTCCCAGGAGAAGCCAGTCCTGGCACAGTGCTATGTAATCCAGGGAAGCGTAGCAACTCTTTTGTTCAGCTTTGTTATATTGTAGTTCAGACAATTTGAAGAGTGGAAATGCTTTTCTTAAGCAAACATCAGAAGACTTTTTACCAAAATAGTTAAACAGTGGGATGTGCTATAGCCCTAGTGCCTTCTGTGAATAGTGTGACTGAATATACTGTCCATCAATATCAATTTTCTTTCAGCTAGTGGCTTTCTAAACAAACAGCTTAAGCCTATGTAAACATTATTAATAGCTTTGGCACACAACTAAATTCTTGATTTGCTGTTCTGAGATTATTTTGTCTCCGTTCCTTCTATGACAAAATTCTTTGCATATTTGAGTATCTCAGACTCGGAATAGGTGGCATACTATGGACCCCCTTTCTCCAAATAGATTTGGGCAGGATTAAAAGCAACTTTCTGCCTTTGAAGCTCTCTCAGACTCTTGGAACAAAAGCATTTTTTCTTTTCTTAGTGCAAATTCTAGATCATCAATAAGACTATGAGTTTGCTATGGTCATGATTCCCATGACACAAACTGAGGCTTGGTTTGGGAGGATTTTGTATATAAAGCCACAGCACCTGTCTTTTTAACTTATCTTCTACTGAACATTAGTTAAGTAAGTTTTTACATATTTGATTCAGTTTTGTTATTTGTTTTTGTTTGTTTTGTGCTTTTAAACAGCAGTTATTTAGTGTTAAACTGAAGAATAAACCTGACCAATAACACAAGCAGCACTCCCTTTTCCCCCCTTTCCCTTTTCCCCCCTTTTGTAACAACAATTAGTTCATGTTTAGTATATCTGAACATTTTGACTAGTACTTCTTTCTCCCCTCAAAGCCAGTGGACTGTTTCATATCACTGTATTGTCAGCACTGTTACCTCATTCTGGAATACTTGCATAGGAGTGTCTAAGGATGAAGTGCGCTTTTTAATTTTGAACAAATGAAACAAAATATATTGCATTTTTGAGTTGTTCACTTGGATTATCACAACTAATCTTAAACAATTAGGACTTCTGCATTCCTTTTCCACTGGCCTTCTTCATTATTTTTGTTGTCTGTCTTCTTTCAATCTCTTCCTTCTGTGCTTAGGCTGATGTGAACTTCCTACTTTGATGTAAACATATACCTTTTATATAATAAGAACTGTTGCTGATAGGACCACAAGTTAAAGAAATGAGCAAATGTGTTCTTTGGCAAAAGTTTATTCCTAGCATTACATGGTGAATTTTCAAGGAACATCTCTATCATTCCTGTTCTCGGGAGAAGCTAAAATAATATACCGACGTTCCTACATGGAGTTTGATTACAAAAAACCCAAAACAAAAAAAATCTGTGAATGGACTGTGCTATGGTAAATACATGTATTAAGAGTCATTTCTATATAACTGTACTATGCTGAACTAACAAGAGTGGTTGCATCTCATGACTAACTTTACCACGCAGCTGTATTGTTTTTTCTACTTTACTACTTTTACTGCTTTACTTTCCTGTAACTGAATCAATACTTTGACCCAGGCAGCCACACAAGGCTGAGTTGAACTCTCTCAGGCTGTCACTCATAATCTCTGTGTAACACCATCTTGGAACAGAGGACTGCAAATATGACACAGTGAGAAAGGCCATGCCTTACTTCTTGTTAGTACAGTTTACAGTCAGTAATTACTGGCATGAAACTGTGTGAAATGATGGAGATTTATGGAAAGTCATTGCACTGCATCTGGTCTGGCATGCAAATGTAAAGATGTGACATTCTTTTGTATCATTAATCTAAACAAAACCAGTGGGGACCTGCTGGGGATCAACATTAGGCTACAAAAGTGGAAGACAGAAGGTCAGAGCACATCTATGACACTGTTCTGGGTATTCAAACAAACTCTCACAATCTGTTATACTGATACGACCTGGTAGGTTCAACCATGCATTGTGGGAGAAGCATAAGAATACCATGTTGATGGTAAAATTTGGAGAAACCTCCTTGCCCGTTATTCAGCCACAGCATGATTTTCTGATTTTTATACTCTGAAACAATTGCATTGCAATTATTATTATTATTACTATTATTATATAATAATAGCAGGACATAATCTTAGTTTATGGACGATGAAAAAGGTTTTGACCTCCTGCTGCCATAGAGCCAGGCAGTTGGTCATGGTATTAGTGCCACTATCTTGGCAAATGTTGCAATGTTGTCTTACAAACCACATTTGTTGCAACCTGCTGGTGCTTTTTGAAGAAAGAGTAAAGAGGAGGTGAGACAGCTGTTTTCCTCTTCAGTATCTTCAGTGCTAATCACTGCAGTCTCTAGCTGATTCATTGTCATATCCACCATATGGTTGAATAGTTCAGCCCTGGATCTATTTTATATAGTAGATATTTAACTGCTGCTGCCTAGGCTATGGGACTGGAAAGCTTACCTTCAAGTCCACTTTGTCCATTAAATTTTCACTGATGAAACATTAAAAAATTTGAATATATGAAGACTAATTATTAATGTTGACAAAGATTCATTGAATTTCTGCTTCAGTCCTATATGTAATTTTAAATTCTATTTCATTTTGATTATGTATGAAATTACAACCAAATGAAACAGATGAAACAAGTATATAGGGACATTACAAGCATGCTGTTTTGGTCTTTACTTTTTATATTTGCAGTGGATGATTGGATCATAATAACTTGAAATCTATTTTATATAGATGTTACTTTCTTGATTATTACATAGTCTGCTTTATTATACAGCTGCTCTGAGCTACTGGATAATAAGGCAGATAATCTGCTCTAGCTTCACCAAATTATTCCTTCTTTTTAGGTATAGAGTTGAAATCCTTCCATGAAACTCACAAATCTCAAAAGAGGATGAAGAATAAAAGTGTTTGTGAAGGCAATCAGTCAGTGCTCTAAGTACTAGGCTTCTGGAAGCAACCTAAAATTTAATTTTGCTAGGATTAATTTCTTAGTAGAATCATTCCACAGTATGTGTACTCTCAGAAAACAATTTTGTTCATATCTGTTCATGTATGTGCATGCATCCTCAAATGACCATATAAATACACAAAGATGGGGTCACCTGTGAAAACCTCTCACAGTACTGTTCCTCTGGAACACTTGCTAGCATGACTAGGAAAGAACGTGGATGACAAGTCACTTTTTGGTTAATATACCTAACCTTATAAATCTATGCCTTCAGATATTGGGAGGCACATTCTGAATTTTTTTGCCTTCCTTTTCTCTTGACTTGACCTTGAAATGTGTCTAGTAAAATCTCATATAAGGAAAAACAATCCAAGTTCCCTTATTCTAATATGAATTTTTCTTCCAAATAAAACATTTGATTCGCTGGATTTTTTTTTCGTTGTTGTTGCTGTTGTTTTGAACCTTTACACAGGCTGAAATGTTAAAACATTTTTTTTCTGAATTAAAAATTACTAATGAAGTTCTTTCAAAATGAAGGTAAACACTATACATATAGGCACCAGTAATCAATCTGTATTTAATTAGCATAGCAATTCAATGAGTACTTATATCCCATCTAAGTCATGAGAAAGACATTCAGATATGAAACACTTAAATGCAAACATGATAGTGTGTTCTGTTAAACAGAAACATACTTAAGCATGGCTTAAGCTGTCTATACACATATTTCACAGCTGAGGTTTTAATTTGAAAATGAAAAATATCTACCTTCTCATTGCTTTAACAATCTCTTAGATTTGAGTGGTGAATATGTGGTGAGCTACCTGTGTGTGCTGATTTGCCCGCTTACAACAGTTGCTATAAAATTGAAGAGGATCCTTCTGAGATGAGAAAGGTTTATTCTTCCTGTTATTTGGAACTAGAGTTCTAACATGTTGGTGGAGTAAGTATAAAGAAACATAGATTTTTTTTCATTGTTATGATTATTAGGTTTTATAATCCGGCAGATAAAGTGAATACAATAGTTATTCACTGGGTATATACCAAATTACTGAAGAGAGACCCTGGCAGATTTTCAAGGTGTCTACAGTGTTCCTAGGTTGAGCATGAGTCCATTTACTATCATGGTACATGAGGAAATTTTATAGCACAGAAGAAACTCATCGATGCAAATGTGTGACTAACTCACACCTGGGTAAATCAGAGTAAGAAAGTAAAAAGGAAAATGGCTTCTTTGAAGCTAAGCTAGAACTTAGACATTTCACTGTTCCGTCTGTGATACACAAATTCCAAATAATTGAGCTTTAAAATCCCTGCTGAGCTACTGCCCACTGTTGGATGCTCCCACAACTCTGTATACACCATTAAAATTTCTGTTAGCAAGTTCTTTACTGGAAACAATCATGTTTTTTGGCCATAACATCCTTCTGTGGGACTTTAACTGGGAGCTGTTTCTGCATCACAATAACTTGACCAGTCTGTATGTGAAATTATCACAGCATCTAAATAACATCTCCATTAGTAAATTAATAAGAACAAAATCTTTTCTGAAAGACAATGTTTCCTTCACTAGTAACTTTATTACACACCTGCTATGTAAGGCTTTAAGAAAAAACATGGAAAGCCTCGCTGCTGTCTGTTGGTGTAGCAGGGCTGTCTTGTTCATGAAAAACAGTGTATTTATCTTGAAAGAGTATGTCTATTTGCCATGTTTATTCTGACTAAAAAAGGCTTATTTGCTTCTTTCTTTGTGTTTATATCCTTGTATTTTGGGGTTATACAGGAGACTACTTTTACTATCTTATATTACAATAGCTCTGACTAGCCAATCAATCTGTCTTCCTTAATGATTTATGAGTAAGACAGTGGCTTGACTGCTGTGGAATCCAACTCTCTGAGCCCAGCAGTTTATGTCGTGTTTATAGTAGTATATCCATATTAAAGATGTAGTGTCTCATGTCAAAAATGGGCTGGTTAAGGAAATCACTTGATCTTGTGCATGCAGAGATCTTTCTAACTTAATACAGCTTCTCACTGTAGGTTTTGATTCTTTTTGTAATTTTTTTTTTACTTGGGGGGGGTGAGGGCAGGGTGTTTACACACAGAACAAAAGTGAAACATCTTGCTAATGGAAGAAAGACAGACAAGGTCATGGAACCGTAGAAACACAGAACAGCTCAGGTTGGAAAGGACCTTGAAATATCATCTTGTCCAATCTTTTGTGGGAAAGGGATCCTAGATGAGATTATCTAGCATCCTGTCCAATTGCATCTTGAAAATTGCCAGTGATGATGTCTCCACCGTGTTCCTGGGGATGTTGTTTCAGTGACTGATGGTTCTCACTGTAAAAAAAGTCTTTTTTACATCAAGATAAATTCTCCCCTGGTGCAACTTGTACCCTTTGCCCCTTATCTTTTCCATGTGTCTCCTTGTGAAGAGGGAGCCTCCATCCTCTTTGTAGATGCCCTTTGAATACTGGAACACTGCAATGTGGTTCCTCCTGAGCTGTCTATTCTGCAGGGCCAAAAGACCTAACTCCTTCAGTCTTTCCCCATAGGGCAGTCTCTCCAACCCTTTGGTCATCTTTGTGGTTCTCCTTTAGTGTCTCTCCAGTCTGTCTGCATCTTTCTTGAATTCTGGGGACCAGAACTGGGGACCTTCTCTAGACATGCTCCAGCACCTCAATGTCTTTCTTGTAGTGAGGGGCCCAAAATTGAACACAGTATTCAATGTGCGGCCTCACCAGTGCCAGGTACAGGGGGACGATCACTTCCCTGATCCTGCTGGCCACACTATTTCTGATCCAGACCAGGATGCTGTTGGCCTCTTGGCCCCCTGTGCACACTTCTGGCTCATGTTCAGCCATCTGTCGATTAACACCCCCAAGTCTTTCTCTTCCAGGCAGATTTCCAGACACTCTTGCCCAAGTCTGTGGTGTTGTGTTGGGTTGTTGTGATCCAAGTGCAGGACCCAGCACTTGCTCTGGTTGAATTTCATACAATTGTCCTCAGCCTATCGATCCAGCCTACCCAGATCCCTCTGTAGAACCTTCCTATGCTCAAGCAGATCAACACTCCCACCCAGCTTGGTGTCATCTGCAAACTCACTGAAGGTACACTCCATCCCCTCATCCAGATCATTGGTAAAGATATTAAACAGAACTGTCCCCAATACTGAGCCCTGGGGAATACCACTGGTGACCGGCCGCCAGCTGGACTTAACTCCATTCACCATCACTCTTTGGGTTTGGCCATCCAGCCAGTTTTTCACCCCATGAAGAGTGCGCTCATCCAAGCTGTGAGCACCCAGTTTCTCCAGGATAATGCTGTGGGAAACGGTGTCAAAGGCTTTACGGAAGTCTAGGTAGATGACATCCACAGTCTTTCCCTCATCCATTAAGCAGGTCACCTTGTCATAGAAGGAGATCAGGTTAGTCAAACATGACCTGCCTTTCATAAAGCCATGCTGACTGGGCCTGATCACCTGGTTGTCCTGTATGTGCTCTGTGATGGCACTCAGGGTGATCTGCTCCATAACCTTCTCTGGCACTGAGGTCACACTGACAGGCCTGTAGTTCCCTGGATCCTCCTTCTGGCCCTTCTTGTAGATGGACATCACATTTGCTAATTTCCAGTCACCTGGGACCTCCCTGGATAGCCAGGACTGCTGATACATTGTTGAAAGTGGCTTGGCAAGGACTTCCACCAGTTCCTTCAGTACCCCAGCAATGTGCCGCTCCTAGTTAGCATATCCAGCATCTGTAGCAGGAAGCAGTCCTCAATGCATTCCAGAAACCTGAGGGATGACTTGTGCACTACCATGTTATTTTCCTAAAAAATACCCAGGTAATTGAAGTCACCCATGAGTACCATGTTCTGTTGGCCTGAGGCTTCCTTGAGCAACCAAAATAAGGTTTCGTCAGCCTCATCACCCTGATTGGGAGGTTGGCAATAAATAGTTAACATGACATCCTTGGTGAAGGTTCCTCTAACCTTGATCCAAAGGCATTCAGCAGAACTTCTGTGGTCTCCATAGCTCTCCTCCATATATTGAAACTCCTCTTCTACATAAAGTGCAAATCCACTTCCTCTTCTTCCGGTTTTACTGAAAGAGCTTGTAGCCATTCCAATAGTGAGTTTTCTCACCAAGTTTCTGTGATTCCTATGATATTCATAACTCCCAGACTGGGTATGAAGCTCCAGCTCTTCCTCTTTGTGGCCCAGACTATGTGTGTTCATATATATGTACCTGAGATGGCTGGAGTTAGGGTTCTTGCCTTTGGAAAAGACTGGGAAGCATTCTTTGCTACTGTGATGGCTATGCTTATCTACCCTGTTGCTTATGAATACGCAGGTGTTATAACTTTAGAACCTACCCACCAAGTTCATTAATTGGAGGAAAAATCCGTTACGAAGTTTTTACAGACAGTATACACCACCTTTCAGTCAACTGTGATCTCTTTCAAAATACAAAACTCACATTTTTCTCATGTACATAGTAGTGTAATTCATTGCTTGGAACCTTATGTTATAATGTGTTGAACTTCATACTCTTTAGATTCAACAGAAGTGAGGAAGTTCCATGCCTTGCAATGGTGTCTTGACTAAGTGAATAATGTGAATTAAATACAATCATTGTGATGTTTCTGTCATCTTGAGTATTAGCAAGCCAAATGAAGTACCAAATTGTTATGTAAACTGTATATACTGATTTAAACTCTTGGTTTGCAGACATTTATGTAGAGTTTACTGATCAACAAATTAGACATGTATCATATTTAAATAAATGGAAATCACTAATTTCCATACTGAATATAAACTAGATAAACTTCACTTTTTCATCTAGGGTAATAACCCTCTAAAACCATTTATTGCCTCATATATTCCAATCCTTAAGCAATTAATATCAGGTGTAGATTATTTAAGGGATAATCTTTGCAGCATTGAAGTATTTGCCTTTTTCATAATTATATCTGAAGTGTTTGTCACAGTTTTAATTAACATCTAAGAAAATACTGGTGGACTATAAATTAGTTGCTCCTCCTTTCCCCATGTTTTCTTCCCTCATTGATACTTATTTTTTATTTGTGGCATTGATTTCAGAAAGATTCTTTGAAGATTTTTTTGACTCTGCTTCCTGCTTCAAACAGTTAAAATGTAAATGAATTTCTGAACAAGGCCACAATTTTTAATATATTTCTAGGTCATAATGATGGTAATAAAAAGAGTACAGTGCAGTGTATGTTATAAACTTTTAAGACTTGAATTTAGATGAACACTTGAGAAACAAGTAAAATACTATAGGCCTGATTTTAGCATCAGTATTTCTTCTGCTTTGTGAGCTCTGTTTGTTTACACATTCAAGAACAATTTAAAATAATTCAAGACAATTGATTCTTGTCACGAGTTGGTTATACTTGCGTGCATTTTATCTCAAAGACTGAGTTCCCAACAGGGACCTAAAACCAAATCAATAGTCTGAAGAGTTTCATGACAGGATTCATGTAAGTAGTGCAGGCACAAACAGATTGCACTGTATATAAGTGTCCTCACATATTTTTCAGTCCTGACTTTTTTTTTTTTTTTTTTTTACCGTTTTTGTGTACTGCTTTATTCATGACTATTCATCCTTTGGGATAATTTTAAGATGCACTGATTTTTATTAGATAAACTGCAGTCTTTTGGCTGACATTCTGGTAACATTTTCCTGGGTCTCAGCTGATCCTTTTCATCCATTTTTAAGAATCATCAAATAGGTGAATGCTATATCGGCCTGTGCTGTAGCTTAATCTTTAATTACCCTTCTTTTTTATGTATACAGAAAAATAGATCCTCAAATAGGGGATTCAGGCTCAAAGCGTGATCCTGACACATTGTCTAGGTAGTATCCTAGATGATTCCCATGTGACAAGACAGGTATGTCAGTTTCCTTCAATTATTGTGAACAGCTGGATGTCTTTTCTATTGAGGTTGAAGTATTGTGAAATTAATGCTTTAACTAACACTAATAGACAAAAAAAAATTCAACAAGAGGAAAGCAAAACCACCCTGCCTCAGATTGATTATGGACTGTAACTGGTTATCCAAGTAGTTTCTTGCTGTTGAAACCTCAGTTGCTCATTCACTTTAGAGTGTCGTTTCATGGCAGGCTGGATTCCTAATGAATGCAAACACTGTGAGGCCACTTTATCAACTGGAAATGAGTTTCAACCGAATTACGACTTTTATTCCCTACCACTTAAGACAATTACGATAAAGAATAGAAAACAATACAGAAAAAAGCATCTGGAGAAATTAAGAACAGGCTTGGTAAAGAGGAGGCCTAGATGCATTCTAGTATCCAAAAAGTGATGCATGAACTGCATCTGAGCATTTGAATGCTGTCCATTGTTTATCTTTGAAATGTCTTTGTTAATTGAAGAAAGCTACATGTAACCACTGGGCAAGCTTTATTTTGAAGCATATCAACAGATCATATAAACCAAAATATATCACCCTAAAATATTTTCTTCTTGTATTCATAATATTTTATCTCCTAGAAGATGTTTAGGACTAGTTGAGCTGTGTGCAAAGGACTGCTTTGGAACATACAGGCAGTTGTCTTGGAGAGATCATCCTGATAGCTGATCCTTGACATACAGGGGCTTGGTAAGTGGGTCCCAAGACTAAAGTGAAAGATCTGAATGTAGTAGGAAGAAATGTTCATGCTTGCTACTCTAGATCTTGCAAAAAATACAAATTGGTACACCCAAATTAATGCATCTTAATGACAACTGCTGTTAACGATAGCTGCTTTAGGGATCTTTTGGGTACCTTCTGCATGTCTGGAAGGTATTTTGAAAGACACCTGCTCATACTAGTTTTTATGCCCCTCTAACCTTTTCTTGGGTTAGGGTTTTTGTTTGTTTTCTTTCAGTTCAACAAGGTAGCTGAGATAATCCAGTGGCTCATTGCTGCAAAGCAGGGTGGTGACACTATTTAAACTCCTACCTGTGTTCTTCCAGTGTATCACACAGCTGAATTAACTTGGTGATTTTTAAGCTCACAAAAAATTACTCTGCTTTTTGCTTTTCCCTTACCTGGATTAACTTTCTGTCAGATCAGTTAATACATTAGTTTCTTCTAGTCAGACAAGCAGTGATACTAGTTAAGGGAAGTCATATGAGAACACAGCCTGGAGGAGAGAGGGCGGTAGAAGGGCATCAGTTCTTCAGGAGCAACAAACCACTAAGTCTCTCGCTTCTTTTCCCAACTTTGCTCACATCAGTGATCTCTTTTGCAATTCAGCCTCAAAGAGACAAACTAAAGGAAAATACATTACAGTGTGGGAAAGGAATGGCTCGGTTTAGAGCTCTCCTAAGACAGGTTTGCTGCTGAGAAAAGGTACATGAAACTTACAACTAGGTTAGATATTACAACTAAAAAGAACGTGTTTGGACAGAGTGAAAATACTGACCAGAAAGAAGTGGCAATTCTTTTCAGAGCTTTAGGAGTTTAAGAGTTCTTTGATTCTCTTCTATAGGTAGCTTGGAACATTTGAAACTTTCAGTGTGAGTTATGCAGATTTGTCTCTAAAACTTACAAAAAAAAAAGAAATAATACAGTGTA